>NC_140994.1:185487356-185626686 GCF_052327205.1 Somniosus microcephalus
TGGGCTAAAGCTTGTCCGTTTGAAGCTGAAAATGAAAGAAAGTGGGAGCACTAAGGAGAAATCTAGAAAGCTGTTAAAGAATTTCTAGACCTACAAATTTGCTTAACAACAGGGGTGCCTTAACTCTGGGAGGTATGTGCTCAGAGAAAGAAAATATGGGACAGCATCTATGGAACAGGATCGGATAACTTACGTGTGAAAAATTCACAAATGGATTATGGTCAGCCTCACAACTGCAGATAGTTATATTACATTAGTAGTCATGGTTCATACTCTTCATCAGCATGAGACCTGTGACATTACAACTTCTTTATCCTCTCAGTGTTTTTAACTGAAAAACATGAATTCTGATGAGTACCATTCTCATCATAACTCATCTCATCTCCTGCGGTGTTGCTCACTCACTGTACAGAACCTGGAGCACGCTTTCTAATGTTTACCACTGTCCCATGATAGTCTAAACATTGCAGCAGCTTGTTCACCCTTTAATACATTAAATTTATTGAAGTAACATATCACAGGAATAAAAGGAGGCAAAAATATCACACACGGAGCTGACACTGAAAAATACCAGCTTCATAGAAATTATAAATTCAATGTTATTCACCTACCATTTTAAAAAAGTTCCCCTAAAATGCAAGCAATTCTGTTCTTCCCCATCAAAGTCTTCATTCTTAGTTATTTACATCATACTATATGTAATTATTTTTTGCTATGCCTCCTGCACTAAATTTGCAGTTTTGGCTCAAGGTACAAGTACCTTATTTATTTCTTTATTCTTTCCTCCTCGCTCACTAAAACCTTCCTTCCTTCCATGTTATTTACATGGTATAATGGATAGTTTTCTACTTTGGAGGATTTGTCATTCTTACTGAAGACATTATGTGTGTCGCACAGCACCAAGGAGGTTTTTCCCCACTGTTCAGAACTTGTACAAGTGGTTGTCATTTACCCTGATCCAGGCCTGGCTGATAGTAGCAAAAATCAGTGTGTCAAAGACTCTCATAAGCTTCCCTTGTGGTCCAAGTGAAAATATCAATACCCCTCAGCAAAACAAAAGAACATCCCAAACAATACCTTTAGCTCAGAATTTATTTTTTGGGGGGAGTTTTTTCTCCGCTGCTTGTATCTGGTTGTCATGTAATATGGGCTGTAGTGATGCTTTCTGGGTATTATACTTCCACAGGAGCAAGATGAAAACTGCACCTGTCATGATACATCTCTCCCTCTCTCACACAAAATTTATCAGTAGGAATGAGAGATTCCCAGCCCAATTACCTGGTTGTCATATAACAGGGGCTATCATGGTATTCTCTGGGTATTGTAGATCCACAGGAGCAGGTGTAAACTACAATTGCCTTTCACACAGAGTTTGCCCACAGGAGCAAGAACTCCCCAGCACCCAAGGCTTAGGTGGAACTTGTAACTCTGAGATGGAAACAGAAATCAAGCTTCAAAGGGGGGATGCGCAAGGGCAAGGAGACTTCTTTCAGGGTTTCTAACATGGCATTGCTATTTTACAGATAAACATAACGGCCAAGAGTTTCCACTTTGGGCGCAATCAGCAATCCGGGCATAACTTGTGCTCAAAGTTGCGTTAGTTTTGAGAAGTAGTTTATTTTGATGCTCAAGTTGCTGCTCAAACGCATATCGGCGAACGTAAGACCTGCAGTGTTTTAGAACATAATTTTTTTTTAATGACATTAAAAATATTCCTTGATATATTTAACAATGGTAACTTGGTGCAGCTTTGGTAATACAGCTGAAAATGAGTCTATCACAAAAAAATAAGCATTTTTAATCTGAGTATCTAGTCCACCACCTGAGTATCCTGATGTTTACAAACTGAAAATGACTTTAAAAAACTATACAGAACCATTTGCTAGTTACACTGGTGTACAGTAGTCAGTTTCTTAGCAAATTAAAGAAATATATTTAAAGCTTTTAAAATGTGCCGATTAGTGTCCTTGCACCTAAAAACAGCTTAGTTTTCAGAGCCTCCTCAAAAGCCCGCAAACGGTCGCAATTAGCAGAAACTCACCATGTTGATTAATTTGATCTTGGGGTGTGGCCAGTTTTGTGGGCAGGGCCTGCTTCTAGTATGATGTTTTTAAAACCAGCGCAAAAGATTGCGGAAACCTGAATTGCGCTGGACGTAATTTGCGCTTGAAGGTTCTTGGGCCTAGAAATTCATTGTAGCCACTTTTGGGGCGGTAAAGTCGGGCGGCCGCTAAAGTTTGCGCCCGCCGCCAAATCGAGGCCACTTCTCCGATATTCATTAGCTTCGCCCTAAGAGTTTGCTCAAGCGCTAAAACTGGCGCTGGACGCCTCTCTTTAGGCGCTAAGCCGGAGGTGCTGAGCGAGACGCCGAGGCCGGGCGCAGCGCAGGTGCGGCCATCTCGTGATTGACAGCAGACACCCTGGCGCCGGCCAGCTCTTAAGGGGGAAGGGTCGACTTGGTCTGCTGCCACGCCCTGGATAGTGGAGCCCTCCAGCTAGGCCTGAACACTGCTGCTGGACCCAAATAGCGCCTGAAGCCATGCAGAAGGCCCGTGAACGAGTGCAGCACTTCTCAGAGCGTGATCTGAGTGTGCTGGTTGGTGGTGTGGAGAAGAGGCCCCATATTTTGTACCCGGACAATGGCAGGAAGGCACTGGTCCGCGCCTACCGGAGAGCCTGGAGGCATGTCGCCAGCAAGGTGTCAGCCAACAACGAGGTCCCCAGGACCGGTGTCCAATGCCGCAAAAAGTTTAATGACCTCACTCGGATTGTCAGGGTGAGTACCCTTTCCAGTGACCTCCTCATCCTTGCATGTGCACCTCACATTATGGGCAAAGGGACCTGAAAGCCCTAATGGCCAGCCCTCATCCAGCAGCTATGGGACAGGCATGAACATGAATTGCACATTCTGCACTTAACACACTGGCCAAGCTATTCCACCATGGGAGGCAGTGCACACAAGATCAGGGCGACACACTGGCCAGGCTATTCCACCATGGGAGGCAGTGCACACAAGATCAGGGCGACACACTGGCCAGGCTATTCCACCATGGGAGGCAGTGCACACAAGATCAGGGCGACACACTGGCCAGGCTATTCCACCATGGGAGGCAGTGCACACAAGATCAGGGCGACACACTGTACTTAGAGGCCGTCCTTTCTCTTGCAGGCCAAGCTGGCCAATAATAGGAAGAGCCAGACTGCGACCGGGGGAGGCCAACTCCAGATCCAGCCGCTCACCGAGCTGCAACATCGCGTGGAGCGCATCATGTGTGGCCGGGTGATTGGCCCCGTTGCATGTGGAGATGCCGACCCTGTTCTGGGCACCAATGGTAAGGACATCAACGTTTGTACCTCTCTCGTCCCACTTACGCATCAGATCTACATCCTTTGCCACTGTCCGACCAATGTGCTGAATGCCACCACTCATGCATCCCTCGCTGACGCCCTCTCCTCACTCTAAAGCTACTCTTGCGCCTTCCTGCTTTCAGATGGTGAGGAGGAGGTCCCTGAAGTTGCCAGTGACAGCCCCTCAGAAGAGGAGGAGGAGGAGGAGCAAGAGGAAGGCGGCCCATCAGGGGAACCCTCAGCCGTGGCAACCCATGCGAATGTAGGGGACACGTCTTCCCTGGAGGGGAGCGTGGCGGAAGTGTCAGAGGGGAGGGGAGCTCATGGGACCTGCGGCCTGCAGAAACACGGGAGGGGGTGCCAGCTCGGCGGCCTTCTCCCCAGAGGGGGGAAGGGTTGGAGGGGAGTCCAATTGCTGGGCCCAGCGGCGTCCAGCAATGCAGGAAGGGTCGGCCAGCTCGGCGGCCTTCTCCCCAGAGGGAGAGTCCGGCCTCCAGTCCGGAGATGGTCTTCGCCGAGGAGATGGAATGCCTCGAGGACTTGTCCGCGGACTTGGAGCGCCGGCACACGGAGCTCATGGGGGTAGTGGCACGGTTCCCTGTGGCCATCGAGTCCCTCTCTCGGAGTGTCACCGACGTCGGGGCCTCACAGGCCATCAGTTTGGCGGAATTCGGGGCAGAGCAGGCAGCGAGTCGGGCGGCATTCGGGGCAGATCAGGCAGCGAGTCGGCCGGCATTCAGGGCAGCTCAGGCAGCGAGTGGGCAGCTGATCAGTGGTGCCGTGCAGTCACTGGGTGCTCTGATGAGGTCACTGAACAGGTCAACACGGGCACTCACTGCTGCCACACTCGCTGTGTCAGCCAGGCATCACCAGGGCTCCCGGCGCGCTGCAGCAGCACAGTGGTCTGTCCCTCGGCAGATTGGTGCGCATGCTGCAGTGCTGGCCCGGGCGAGTGCCAGTGTCTCAGGCGACCAGTGAGCACCTGCCATCCGCCAGCTTGCCCCCATTCCTCCAGCCGCACTGCCACTCCCCCATTGGATCTGCCAGGAGCTGCTGCAGCGACTGATGCTGGCCAGCCACAGCTGCAGCATTCAACAGCCGCCCGCTCGACGGCCAGACCTCGACTAGGCCGACCCCCAAGGGCATCTGCCGTCACGACATGTGCCCCTCAGGAGCCTGCCACCAGCCTTGCAGCAGCCAATGGCCTTACTTTGAGGAGGAGCAGCAGGGCGGGCAGGGGCCACACAAAGATGGCCAAGGCCTCGCCCTAACGGGCCAAAAAGTCGAATGTGTGGCCAGTTGTGTTTGTTTTTTGAGGCCGAGAATTGGATGTTTGTTTTTTGAGGCCGGGAATTGGATGTTTGTTTTTTGAGGCCGAGAATTGGATGTTTGTTTTTTGAAGGCCGAGGATGTGATGTTTGTTTTTTACGAAGGCCGAGGATGACGGCCATTTTAGTGGCACTGTTTTGTTAATCCTCTCCAGGTTGTGGGAGCGAGTAATGTGTTTGAGTGTTTTTTGGGGGTTTCGTCTGTTTTTGGTTTTCATGTGGGAAGGGCCCTGAGTTTGTACAATAAAGCATTTTATTTATTAACATTGTTCATGTTTGATCTTTGAAGCGTTTGTTGCCTTAACCGGCTGAGGGCTTGCCGAGCGGCTGCAATCATGTTCTTTCATTGGCACAAGCCATTCCCTGACAGGGGGCCTAGAAGTGACATTCAATAAGCCGCCGACGGGCGGCCCTTGGACCTTCTGCCTCCCTCCTGGGCTGGTACTCCTCGTCCTCCTCCTCCTCATGCTCCTCCTGCTCCTCCTCCTGAGGTGGGGGTCCAACGTGAGGTGGCAGTGCCTGAGTCCTGCGGATAGCCAGGTTGTGCAGCATGCAGCAAACGACGACGAATTGGGGGACTCGCTCCTGCGAATACTGGAGGGCTCCCCCGGAGCGATCGAGACAGCGGAACCATTGCTTGAGGACGCCGATTGTTTGTTCTATGATGTTCCTAGTCGCTTGATGGCTCTCGTTGTATGCCTCTTCAGCAGGGGTCGTGGGCGCGCGGAGCGGGGTCATGAGCCAGTTACACAAAGGATAGCCTTTGTCCCCGATAAGCCATCCTCTTGGGGGAGGCTGTGCCTGGAACATGTCAGCCACAGTTGTCTGTCGCAGGATAAAGGCATCGTGGCTGCTGCCTGGAAAGCGGGCATTGACAGCTAGGATGCGCTGCCTGTGGTCACACACCAGCTGTACGTTGAGGGAATGGTAGCCCTTCCGGTTGCGGTAATCCTCGGCATGCTCCAGAGGTGCCCGCAAAGCCACATGCGTGCAGTCAATGGCGCCCTGCACCATGGGGAAGCCCGCTATTCTTGCAAACCCCACTGCACGCTGCTGCTGCTTGTCCAGGGTCATGGGGAAGGAGATGAATTGATGTCTCCTTCTGAAAAGGGCTTCGGTCACCTGGCGGCTGCAGCAATGCACGGCGAACTGGGAGATGTTAGCGATGTCCCCAGCAGCGGATTGGAAGGAGCCGGTGGCATAGAAGTTGAGAGCCACCGTCACCTTCACTGCCACCGACAGAGACGTCCTGCGCATCAGCTGTGGCTGCAGATCTCTCTGAAGCAGCTGGCAGATGTCTGCAACCACCTCCCTTCTGAATCGCAGCCTCCTTACACACATCGCGGCAGACATGGTCAGATAGGAGGACTGCTGGCGGTATACCCTGGGTGGGTAAGGCCTCAGTTGGCGACGCCTGTTGCCCCCTCTGCATCTAGCCAGGGCTGCCACTCTCTCATGGCGTCTGTAAGCCCTTCTGGCATAAGGCTGAAAGTCAGCGTTGGCACCCAATGCAGCCCCCATTATATGCTGGCAAACACTGAGCTCTCAATGAAGGCAAAGATAATTGCTAAGCTCTGGCCTGAGCCAAAAATACCTGTCCTAGTGTTGGTCCAAACCAGTAAGCTCTCCTCCTTGGTCTCTCTCCAAAAAACCGTTGCACAAGAGTGAATGCTGCAAAATGGCTGGCCTTTATAGTGCAGGGTAAGTGCCCTTTAATTAGCGCTCCCCGCGGCCCACCTCGGCTGTGTACCGTTCCACTTCACAGTCGTTAGGGCCGCCCGGCGCACAATGGCCCGGCGCAAGTGAAGTTCCGGTTCGGGGCGCACAAAGGCCGTTGCACTAGTAAATGATGTCATGATTTGCGCGCGCAGCAGGGCGTGCGCTAAGACTTTGCACCGGCGCTAAATGTGTACTGAAGTTGGGGCGAGGCGCAGATCGCACTGTGCCCAGGCGCTAAGCGCCTAGCACTCGAGATCTACGCCTCCTAAGGCGCTAACGGATGGCGCGCCCAACTGAATTTCTAGGCCTTGATCTTTTGCCGATTTCGGGTGCATTGCACAGAAAAAAAAGCACAACCGATGGGAACCTCCTGTCCAATGGTTTTAGCACAAGTTATTTTATACTTCATTGCCCAGAAATTCCGATCGCAGGCCTCCCACGGGCGGAGGGCTGCGATCTGGAAAAATCAGTGCGAAGACCGGAGGGCTCCCGGGAGGCGCAGAGTTCCGATGCTGGGCCTCTCCAAACTGCCGGTGCGCAGGGCCCTCGTATCCCAGAGGTGCAGGCGGTTCGCAGCCAATCAGAGAAGGGAATCTTCCTCCATACACTTGACTGGAAGACCTGTCAAACATATTGGAATTTTTTGAGGGAGTAACTGGTAGAATAGATGGGGGAGAGCCAGTAGATGTGGTGTACCTGGACTTCCAAAAGGCCTTCGATAAGGTCCCACATAAAAGATTAGCATGGAAAATTGAGGCTCATGGGATAAAGGGGAAAGTTTTGGCGTGGATAGGGAACTGGCTGTCAGATAGAAAACAGAGAGTTGGAATAAACGGCTCATTTTCTGAATGGCAGGCAGTAACAAGTGGGGTACCACAGGGATCTGTCCTGGGCCCCCAGCTGTTCACAATTTACATTAATGACCTGGATCAGGGAGTCGGATGCAGCATTTCCAAATTTGCAGACGACACTAAACTAGGAGGTGGGGTGGGCTCAGAGGAAGAGACCAGGAAGCTCCAGAGCGATTTGGACAGACTGGGCGATTGGGCGGATAAATGGCAGATGCACTATAATGTGGACAAGTGCGAAGTTATCCACCTTGGGTGCAGGAACGGGAGGGCAAATTATTATTTAAATGGCAATAGATTGGGAGAGGGGGAAGTACAGAGAGACCTGGGTGTTCTTGTACACCAGTCACTGAAGGCGAGCATGCAGGTGCAACAGGCGGTCAAGAAGGCAAACGGTATGCTGGCCTTCATAGCAAAAGGGTTAGAATACAGGAACAGGGATACCTTGCTGCAGCTGTACAGGGCACTGGTGAGACCACACCTCGAGTACTGTGTACAGTTTTGGTCGCCTCATCTGAGGAAGGATGTTCTTGCCATGGAGGGGGTGCAGCGGCGATTCACCAGGCTGATACCAGGAATGGCGGGAATGACCTATGAGGAGAGACTATGTAGTTTAGGGATGTACACACTGGAGTTTAGAAGATTGAGAGGGGACCTCATAGAAGTGTATAAAATTCTGACAGGTCTAGACAGACTGGATGCAGAAGGAATGTTTCCCTTGGCGGGTGAGAACAGAACTAGAGGACATAATTTAAGGATAAGGGCTAAACCATTTAGGACAGAGATGAGGGGGAATTTCTTCACTCAGAGAGTGGTGAACCTGTGGAACTCATTGCCACAGAGGGCAGTGTACGCCAGCTCATTAAATATATTTAAGAGGGAATTAGATATATTTCTACGGGCAAAAGGGGTTAAGGGTTACGGAGAGAAGGCGGGGACGGGATACTGAATTAAAGGATCAGCCATGATCTCATTAAATGGCGGAGCAGGCACGAAGGGCCGAATGGCCTACTCCTGCTCCTATCTTCTATGTATCTATGTATCTATGTATATGAATAGAGATCACCCCCAAAACATAGTAAAACTTTAAATAAATTTTTTTTTAAAAATCAAATTTTTAAAATGACTTGAAATTACATAAATTAACTATTTTAAACAAAAATTTAAATTTTTGAAAAAAAAATTAAAGTTTTTAACAGGGCTAAAAATAAACTTACCTTTCTTTAAAGTATTTTTAAATGATAAATCAGTGGAAATTTTTTTTATTTACTTTTTTCAACTCTTATCCTGATAAAAGCGGGCCTTACGCCTGCTTTTACCAGGCACAAGAATTGTAAGTGTTTTCTGCGGGCGGAGGGTCTCCAAAAAGCGGAACTCTCTGCCCACAGAGGCGCTTCTCCCGGGCAGCCAGAGGATCTGTCAAGAGTGCAGTGCATGCCTGAAACCGACATTTCCGATGTCCCTACAGGTGAGTACACAGCGCGTACACACCCGTAGGGATCGAAATTTCTGCATATGTTTTTTACATTGGAAAAGGTATACATACCGCTACACATTCAGGTACGTCAGATGGTGCCTGAAACCAGTCTGAAAAAATAAATTGAGTGATGTGATTGGTTCAAATTACAGCATTGAAATTGACTTAATTTCTGTGGAATCTCTCCTGGTCTCTCCTTCAGTTAATTCCAATGGTTAAGTTTGTTATTTGAGCCAATCAGAAAGACATTACACAAATTTTTGCTACTACAGAAAGATTTACTGTGCTACTGTAAACATTTAATAAGTGACGCATTTATATATACAGGAAACTTTCTGGTATCCGGCAGTGACGGGACCGAGCTGGTGCCGTACCATCAAAACTGCCGTAGAAACCAGCGCTAATGTTAAAACATACGGAGCTTTTGAGCTCCGTGTGAATCAACAAACCCTGTTGCTTAGAAACAGCTTCAAAACAGTCGGCCGCAGCTTAAAAGCGTCTCTGTAGCTAAGCAACAGCTTCAGCTAGACCTTGCAGAGCCTGACTGGAAAAAAAAGCAACGAGAAGTAAAAAAACTTATAGGAAACGGCTCCTGAATTTTGCCGGTAGATAGAGCTTTCCGGACATTTAACCTCTGGTTAAACAAAAGTTTCCTGTATATAGATTATGTAGCCCAATAAAAGTGAATCTGCATTGTGATGTAATTTGATTAGTGTAATACATTAGAGCCTCAGTTATCTGGCTATCCAAGGCCAGGGCACCCTATTTTACTGGCCACCATTTTGTGTCATGAAGAGTATGTGCTTCAACTCATGATAAATTTATGCAGTAATGTACATTGCCATATTTTATTTAATGCATCCTACTGAGCACTGTATTTTGCTACTGTGATAAAATGGGACATTTAACATAGCTGAAAGCATGTTGCTTTATATAAATATATCTTAGGTTGTTTTTCATAATTTCTCTGTTAAGTATATTGATACTTGAGTTATGATTATTTCAAAATTTGGGGCATTCTTCCTCTAGAAGTTCAAGGGTAAGTGTGATTTTTATTTCTGCTGTTATTCCTTCACATGGGTGTTATACATATAGCTGTGAAATGCTGACTGGGATCTTGTTCAAGACTAAAGCCTTCCCTTCATATTCAGCCATTGACATCCTTACACCCTTCCTTATGGTCCAAGTTACATATCTTCTATTGTCTTTCCTGTGTACTCAGCCAGATATGTTCTGTCAGTGCGCTTGTTTCATACTGTAGCTCAAGTCTCTGCAAGAACCTTTACATGAGCAGATTCAGCCAAATCCATCTGTGAAAATGGTAATAAATAATTTATCAGGAGTTCCCCAAACCATTTACCTTCTTCTTGCTTTCTTTGTTTTTGGACAGAACTGAGACAGAAACATCGAAACAAAAATGGAAATAAAACACAAAAATTAGATCAAAGAAACATAAACAGTGGAAAAATCGTACAAGGATTGAAATCACAGTAAAACAGACATCAGAGAATCAGGGTGCAAAAAGACCAAATTGTGTAATGTTAATATGCGAGAAATATTGTTTATTAGTTTTTAGCACCCCTTTTAAGGAAGCCTTTTTTGAAAAAATTCATGTGCATTAAAAAAAATTCATAATACCATAGTTGAATTTGTGATGCGAATGCATTAATTAACTTGTCTTTCTAATGTTATACTAAATATTCTTCGTCCTTTACTTTAGCGTCTGATCCAAGCTGCTTAAATTTTTGTCAATTGTTCTTGCTTGGGTTTCATATGTTGTCACGGTTTGTTGGGGTTATATGTGGATAGGAAAACAGTTTAATGCTATTGGCTCATGCTTTTGGGCTTATTTTGTTTCTTGCAAACATGGTGAATTTGATTTAATCTTTGATTTCCTATGGTGTTATTAATGGTGACTTCAAACTATAACTAAAACCTTAGCATGAAGAGCTGTCACTTTGCTCTAATGCTGCAGATATAGTGCAAATGCAACCGGAATTCAGAGTCAGGCCCTCACCTGACTAGCGAAGATGAGTGAGACTCTCTGGAGGAGGTAGTTTCATACAACTTCACTTTAGAATACCCCTTGATCTCTTTCAACAACAACAACAACTGGCATTTATACAGTGCCTTTAATGTAGTAAAACATCCCAAGGCACTTCACAGGAACATTATCAAACAAAATTTTGACACCGAGCGACACATAATGAGATATTAGGACAGGTGACCAAAAGCTTGGCCAAAGAGGTAGGTTTTAAGGAGTGTCTTAAAGGAGGAAAGAGAGGTAGAGAGGTAAAGAGATTTATGGAGGGAATTCCAGAGCCTAGGGCCTAGACAGCTGAAGGCATGGCTGCCAATGGTGGAGTGATTAAAATTGCATGCAGCTGTGAAATGCTGACTGGGATCTTGTTCAAGACTACATAGAGTTTAAAGCCTTCCCTTCGGATTCAGTCACAAGAGGTCAGAATTCGATAAGCGCAGATATCTCGGAAGGTTACAGGGCTGGAGGAGGTTACAGAGATATGGAGGAGCGAGGCCATGGAGGGATTTGAAAGTAAGAATGAGAATTTTTAAATCAAAGCGATGGTCAACCTGGAGTCAATGTAGGTCAGTGAGCACAGGGGTGATGGGTGAACGGGACTTGGTGCGAGTTAGGATATGGGCAGTTTTGGATGAGTTTAAATTTATGGAGGGTGGAAGATGGGAGGCTGGCCAGAAGAGCATTGGAATAGTCAAGTCTAGAGGCAACAAAGGCATGGATGTGGGTTTCAGCAGCAGATGAGTTGAGGCAGGGGCGGAGTTGGGCGATGTTTCGGAGGTGGAAACAGGTGGTCTTGGCGATGGAACAGATATGTGGTCGGAAGCTCATTCCAGGGTCAAGTACGACACCAAGGTTGTGAACAGCCTGGTTCAGCCTCAGACAGTTGCCAGGGAGAGGGATGGAATCAGTGGCTAGGGAACAGAGTTTTTGGTGGGAACCGAAGACAATGGCTTCAGTCTTCCCAATATTTAGTTGGAGGAAATTTCTGCTCATTTGGTCGGACAAGTAATGTGACAAATTAGAGACAGTAGAGGGGTCTAGAGAGGTGGTGTTGAGGTAGAGCTGGGTGTGTTCAGTGTACATGTGGAACCTGATGGTGTGTTTTCGGATGATGTCGCCGAGTGGCAGCATGTAGATGAGAAATGGGAGGGGGCCAATGATTGATCCTTGGGGGACTCCAGAGATGACGGTGTGGGAGCAGGAAGAGAAGCCATTGCAGGTGATTCTCTGGCTATAACTGGATACATAAGATTGGGACCGGGCGAGTGCAGTTCCATCCAACTGGATGACAGAGGAGAGGTGTTGGAGGAGAATAGTGTGATCAACCGTGTCAAAGGCTGAAGACAGGTCGAGAAGGATGAGGAGGAATAGTTTACCACAGTCACAGTCACATAGAATGCCATTTGTGACTTTGATAAGGGCTGTTTCAGATCTGTGGTAGGGGCCGAAACCTGATTGAAGGGATTCAAACATGGAGTACTGGAAAAGTTGGGCACAGATTTGGAAGAAGACAGCACATTCAAGGACTTTGGAGAGGAAAGGGAGGTTGGAGATGGGGCGGTAGTTTGTAAGGGTGGTTGGTTTGGGGAGGGGGTGATGATGGCAGACTTGAGGGAGAGGGAAACAATATCTGAGGAGAGAGAACCCCAAACAATATTGTCATAAATCTCATCATCTATGAAATAACACTGGACGGCTAGCTGGTGGCATCGTCCAAGGAGAATAAATACTCAGGAGTTGGCCCCAGCTTGCCAGGGGCATTTTGTAAAGACAAGGAGCTAGTGGATACAACTGGACTTCCATGTTCAGAAATAAGTTGATTAAAGCCTTGCTTTATGCTCAAACCAAGTGCATAGTGAGTTTTATTACATCAATTTAATCAGCTTAATATCGACTCCACACTTTGGGTGATTTCGGGAACAGCCAGCTATGACTCGAACCATAGAAGGGTACTCAGACAAGTAATCGATCCATCACGGAGAAACTACTCAGCCCTGCCCGTCTTGACCTGGACCCGAATTCACTTATAGCTGCTAAGGTATGGAAACACTGGTATCGTACTTTTAGCAACTTCCTCAGAGTGTGTGGTGAAAATGTTCCTGAAAAATTAGAAATACTAGCTCATTACGTATGCCCTCATGTGTTTGATTATATCGAAGACTGTGTAGACTATGACGCCGCTGTCCAAATACTACAGCAGCCATATGTCAAGTCCCCAAATGAAATGTTTTTCTCGGCATCTACTGGCCACAACTCGACAACAACCCGGGGAATCACTTGACGAATTCCTTCAGAAACTTCGCAGGCTCAGCAAGGATTGTAATCTTAAAGCTGTTACAGCTGAGCAGTACCAGGAGGAGTTAATTTGTGATTCCTTTATTAATGGGATGACGTCTCCCTTCATACGTCAGCGTCTGTTGGAGAATAAAACCCTCAAGTTACAGGCTGCCTATGGCCAGAAAAAGCAGTAAACCTGAGGATTGGGAGCAGTTTAGGATTCAACAAAGGAGGACAAAGGGGTTAATTAAGAAGGGGAAAGTAGAATATGAGAGCTAGCTTGCAGGGAACATAAAAACTGACTGTAAAAGCTTTTATAGATATGTGAAGAGAAAAAGATTGGTGAAGTCAAGCATAGGTCCCTTGCAGTCAGAATCAGGGGAATTTATAATGGGGAACAAAGAAATGGTGGACCAATTAAATACATATTTTGGTTCTGTCTTCAAAAAGGAGGATACAAATAACCTCCCAGAGATGTCGGGGAGCATATGGTCTGATGAAAGGGAGGAACTGAAAGAAATCAGTATTTGTAGGGAAATGGTGTTAGGGAAATTGATGGGATTGAAGGCAGCTAAATCCCCAGGGCCTGATAATCTACATCCTAGTGTACTTAAGGAAATGGCCCTAGAAATAGTAGATGCATTGCTGATCATCTTCCAACATTCGATGCAATCTGGAACAGTACCCATGGATTGGAGGGTAGCTAGTGTTACCCCACTATTCAAAAAAGGTGGTAGAGAGAAAATGGGGAATTACAGACCGGTAAGCCTGACATTGGTAGTGGGGAAAATGCTAGAGTCCATTATAAAAGATGTAATAGCAGAGCACATGGAAAACAGTGACAGGATCGGACAAAGTCAACATGGATTTACAAAAGGTAAATCGTGCTTGACTAATCTACTGGAATTTTTTGAGGATGTAACTGGTAAAATAGATAAGGGAGAACCAGTGGATGTGGTGTATTTGGTTTTTCAGAAGGCTTTCCATAAGGTCCCGCATAAGATATTAGCGTGTAAAGTTAGGCACATGAGATTGGGGGCAAGGTATTGACTTGGATAGAGAATTGGTTGGCAGACAGAAAGCAAAGAGTTGGAATAACGAGTCTTTTACCGAGTGGCAGTCAGTAACTAGTGGGGTACTGCAGGGATTGGTCCTTGTACCCCAGCTATTCACAATATATATTAATGATCTAGACAAGGGAACTAGATGTAATATCTCCAAATTTGCAGATGACACAAAGCTGGGTGGGCGTGTGTGCTGTGAGGAGGATGCCGAGAAACTCCAGGTTGGGTGATTGGGCAGAAGCATGGCAGATGCAATATAATGTGGATAAATGTGAGGTTATCCACTTTGGTGGCAAAAACAGTAAGGCAGATTATTATCTGAATGGCAATAGATTGGGAGAAGGGGAAGTGCAACGAGAGCTGGGCGTCCTTGTGCACCAGTCGTTGAAGGTAAGCATGCAGGTGCAGCAGGCAGTTAAGAAGGCAAATGGTATGTTGGCCTTCGTAGCGAGAGGGTTTGAGTAAAGGAAGAAGGATGTCTTGCTGCAGTTGTACAGGGCCTTGGTGAGACCACATCTTGAGTATTGTGTGCAGTTTTGGTCGCCTTATCTGAGGAAGGATGTTCTTGCCATGGAAGGAGTTCAGCAAAGATGCACCAGGCCGATACCTGGGATGGCAGGAATGACGTATGAGGAGAGATTGGGTCGATTGGGCTCGTACTCGCTGGACTTTAGAAGAATGAGAGGGGATCTCATTGAAACTTATAAAATTCTGACAGGACTGGACAGGCTAGATGCAGGAAGAATGTTCCCGATGGTCGGGGAGTCCAGAACCAGGGGTCACAGTCTAAGGATAAGGGGTAGGCCATTTAGGACAGAAATGAGGAGGAATTTCTTCACCCAGAGAGTGGTGAACCTGTGGAATTCTCTACCACAGAAGGCAGTAGAGGCCAATTCATTAATATATTCAAGAAGGAGTTGGATATATTTCTTAAGGCTAAAGGGATCAAGGGGTATGGGGAGAAAGCAGGGACCGGATACTGAATTTGGATGATCAGCCATGATCGCATTGAATGGCGGAGCAGGCTCGCGGGGCCAAATGGCCTACTCCTGCTCCTATCTTCTATGTTTCTATATTTCTGGACTTAGCAGAGGAATGCAGACACCTATCTTTTACCACGTGCACAGGCTGCTGCTATCTCTTTTAGTGACTCTTTCAATAGGCCTCGGGTGGAAGCCCTCACGGATGATGACTCCAACCCGGCTGATGACAACCCTACCCTAGAAACCTAGGCCTAGAAATTCACTTTGGGCCCGCCAGCTGGCGTGCGCCCAAAAGTTAGCGCTGAGCGCGGATCCAGTTGCGCCCGTCAGATATTCAGTTTTTGCGCCGCAAGTCAGAACCGGGCGCTATTCCAGGGTGTGCCCGCCCCCGCTTGGGGCGCTGAAACTGAATTTCAGCGCTCTAGGCGCCGCTGCGCCACCCGCTGCGGAGCGGCAGGCTGCGGTACTGCAGGCCTCCTCCTTCTCTTAAGGGGGAGGTGCCTGCAACGGGGAGATCGCCGCTGGATAGTGCCAGCAAATGAGCCCGGCACCACGGAGAAGTGCCGGGTTCGCGGAAAGCAGCCGGCAATGCCGCGGGGGGGGTGGTGGAGGAGGCCGGGGAAGGAGGTGCGGGCAGGCGGCCGCCGAAAAAGCGGCCGGCCGCACCTCCACCTTAAAGCGCCCCACTAAGGCTACAGTACGGCCCCGTTTTCTGATCGCTGTTTGCGGCCGCTGCGGAAGAGGCGGCCGCAACTAAATATGGGGGTCGGGCCGGTATCGGGGCGGAACCGGGGCACTGCGCACACTGATGACGTCATCGGTGCCTGCGCAGCGCTAACTGCTACCGCCGCCATTACCGCTGCGCTGAATATCAGCGCAAACTCCTCTATTGGCGCAGAAGCCCTCTTTGGGCGGTAACTGGCCGCAAAGCTGGCAGCGCCTTACTGAATTTCTAGGCCCTATACTGATGACGACCCCGCCCTAGCAGCATCTTGGCAATCTGGAAGGAAGTGTTTCTTCTATTGAGGAGCGTTTCATTATAGGAAATTTTGTCCTGCTCGTAATGCGACCTGCAATCATTGCAGCAAGAAAGGTCACTTTTCTAAAGTATGCCAGTCAAGAGCCACTGTTTGTAAGAATGGCCAATTTTCTAAGGTATACCTGTTGAGAGCTCCTGTTAGTTTTGCAGCTACTATCTATAAAACTGCTCCTCCCCCAAGAGCCACTACTAAGGTTACAGCTGCAATCTATAAAACTGCTCCTCCCCCAAGAACCACTACTAAGGTTACAGCTGTCAAGGGTAAAACTGCCCCTCCTCCTATCACAGCTGTTTTTCCCCAAAGTTTGTCCCATGCAGCCATGAAGGTTTCGATAAATGGACACATTTTGAGTGCACTAATCGACTCATGCAGCTCTGACAGCTTCATTAGTGAGCGGACTGTCAGTAAGTTAAAACTGCGTATTTACCCCTCGGACAGAGAAATTGCAATGGCTCTGACGACACTGACCACCAATTCTTCCGGCTTTTGCCTTGTCGACCTTATTCACAATGGCCGCACTTATTTCTCCACCCGGCTCGGGGTGCTCAAGAACCTATGCAGTGATGTGCTCCTGGGACAGGATTTCCAGAAACAACACAAAAGACTCACTTTCGAGTTTGGAGGGTCAAAGCCGGAGCTTACTATTTCCAAAGTACCGTTTTGTGCACTTTCGGCAGCTTAGCTCGACAAGCCCTCCTTGTTTGCCAATCTTTCCCCCCGATGTAAGCCCATAGTCACTAAATCACGACGTTTCAGCCGAGATGATCGAGCCTTTATCGAGGCAGAAATCTCTCGCCTTCTAGCGGACGGCATCAATGAGCCATGTGCATCTTCCTGGCGGGCTCAAGTCGTCATTGTTAAAATCCTCTGAAGCAACACAAGAAACGTCTTTGCATCGATTACTCGCAAACTATTAACCAGTATACCAACCTGGATGCCTACCCACTACCATGCATTGATGACATGGTCAATAACCTTGCCAACTACAAGGTATTTTCAACTTTTGATTTAAAGAGCGCATATCATCAAGTACCGTTAAAGGGCTCTGACAAAAAGTATACGGCCTTTGATGCCAATGGTCGGCTTTACCAGTTTTGTCGCCTTCCATTTGGGGTCACCAATGGGGTGGCCGTCTTTCAACGGGCAATGGATAGCCTAGTCAAACAGGAGAACTTAACGGACACTTTTCCTTATCTAGATAATATCACCATTGCTGGTCATAACCAGAAGGAGCATGATGCCAATCTCCAGAAATATTTTGACATTCTCCGTCATCGCAACTTAACCTTAAATGAGTCCAAATCTTTGAAATCAGTACCATCAGTCAACATCCTTGGCTACTGGGTGGGCAACGGTGTCATCAAACCGGATCCGGAGCGACTTCGTCCGCTTCAGGAACTCCCTCCCCCTACGAATCTCGGCTCTCTTCGTCGGGCACTCGGCATGTTCGCCTATTATGCGAAATGGATACCACACTTCTCCGACAAGATCCAGCCCCTGATTCACACAAAGTCATTTCCATTGGAGGCAACGGCTATTTCAGCTTTCAACCTCCTCAAGCGACAACTGGAAAAAGCCATGCTTAATTCCATTGAAGAAAATCTTCCTTTTGTGGTCGAGTGTGATGCATCGAATGTGGCGATCTTTGCTACCTTGAATCAAGGTGGTCGACACGTTGCATTTCTGTCCAGAACTTTGCAGGGTAGCAAGCTCCATTATCCTCCTGTCGAGAAGGAGGCTACGGCCTTCATCGAAGCGGTACGTAAATGGAGTCATTTTCTCGCTCATTGCCATTTCACACTTATAACCGATCAGCGCTCCGTGGCCTTTATGCTGGATAACCGGAAACGCACTAAGATCAAGAATAACAAAATACAACTCTGGAGGATGGAATTGGCTGCCTTTGGATACACCATACATTATCGACCCGGCAAAGAGAATGTGGCCCCGGATACCCTCACGCGGGCATTCTGCTCTTCTATGTCAACTTCGACTCTGGCGGATCTTCATACTGACTTGTGCCATCCTGGCATTACCCGTATGTTGCACTTTGTGCGATCTAAAAATCTCCCATTTTCTACGCAAGATGTGAAAAGAATGTGCTCCTCCTGTAAAATTTGTGCGGAGTTAAAACCGCAATTCTTCCGTCCATCGGATGGCTCGCTCATACATGCTATGCAGCCTATGCAGTGACTCAGCATTGACTTTAAAGGGCCATTGCCTTCCTCAACGTGGAACACCTACTTACTGACTATGGTGGACGAATATTCACACTTTCCCTTTGCTTTCCCCTGTCCCAATATGCTTACTTCCACAGTGATCAAATGCCTTGATCAAGTCTTTTCCCTTTGCGGTACAGCCAATTTCACCCACTCTGATCGGGGTCCCTCCTTCATGTCAAGCGAACTCAAAAGTTATCTCTCCCAATGGAGAATCGCCACAAGTAAAACAACACCGTACCATCCCATCGGTAACGGACAGGTTGAGAGATACAGCGCTATCATTTGGAACGCTGTTCGTCTTGCGCTGAGGTCACGCAATCTACCAGACCAGCAGTGGGAAACTATGCTCCCTGACGCATTGCATTCCATCAGGTCTCACCTTTCTACTTCCACCAATGTCACACCTCATGAGTGATTCTTCAGCTTCCAGTGTCGCTCCACCCATGGGATGTCTCTACCATCATGGTTGGCAGCTCCTGGCCCCGTGCTGTTCCGAAGATTCGTCCGATCGTCAAAAACCAATCCTCTATTCGACGAGGTAGAACTTACAGATGTCAACTCCACGTATGCCCATGTGCAGTACCCGGATGGCCGGGAGTCCACCGACTCGGTCCAGGACCTGGCTCCCTGTCCGGCCGGTTCCGCGGACCTGACTGATGGAGGGAGCCGTGGGGATGAGGCTGACTCTCTGTGCTCCCCCGAGGATGACGCCCTACCTGGGACATCGAGGGATCTGCCGGCTGCCCCACCGGATCCGCTCGGGGAGCTGAGCACTCCCCGTGGGATGGCCACCCCGGGCCAGGACGCCGGTCAATCTCCGGCTAAACAATGGGACAAAGCCAGTTCTGCGCCTGTGGGGACCCGCACCCGGAGTCACGATCTCCCCAGCCTTCCTCGGGTTGATCAGAACAACACGGGCCCTGTCGATCCACCGGCACGGATCAAGCGGCCCAGGGACCAAGACACGGTCCGGGGAGACGTGCCTTCATAAACAAAAATCTAAAAGACTGCAGCTATTCTTGGTCCGCCTAATCCGTTAAGAGGAATTCGTCAGATTTCCAAATCTTTTAGGCAGGAAGAATGTCATAAATCTCATCATCTATGAAATAACACTGGACGGCCAGCTGCTGGCGCCGTCCAAGGAGTATAAATACTCGGGTGTTGGCCCCAGCTTGCCAGGGACTTTTTGTAAAGACAAGGAGCTAGTGGATACAACTAGACTTCCATGTTCAGAAATAAGTTGATTAAAGCCTTGATTTATGCTCAAACCAAGTGCATAGTGAGTTTTATTACGTCAAATATCAGCTAACATGGGGGGCAGGGAGGGAAGTTGAGTAGTCAGCAGTTAGGTGGAAAAAGGGTCGAAGGAGCAGGAGGTAGGTCTCATCGACAAGATGAGCTTGGAGAGGGGATGAGGGGAGATAGGAAAGAAACTAGAGAAAAATACAAGTTCAGGGCTAGGGCAGGGGGGAACCTTAGGGGAAGTTTGGCCTGGTGTGCTGAGGGAGGGAGGGAAGCAGTAGAAACAGTTGAACGAATAGTGTCAATCTTAGAGACAAATTAACCCATGAGGTCATCGCACTTGTTGTGGGAGGTGAGGATGGAGGAGGCAGCATAGAGGGGTTTAAGAAGGCAGTTTGTAGTGCAGAAGAGACGCCAGGGGTATCTTTGCATTCTAGGATGATCCTGGAATAGTGAGCAGTTTTGGCAAGCAAGAGCAGGTCCTGATAGTGCTTTATGTGGTCCAGCCAGATCTGGCGATGAATGGCTAACCCAGTTGTCTGCCATAACCATTCAAGTCTGAATCCCTGGGACTTAAGGGAATGGTTGCATAGAGGTCATGTACTAGACTAGTAATACAGAGGCCTGGACTAATGATTCAGAGAGAGGAGTGGGGTTACACTTGCTACCTTCCAATCCATGGGAACCAGATAGGGTACTTAAGGAAGTGACCCTAGAAACAGAAGATGCATTGCTGGTCATCTTCCAAAATTCGATAGACTCTGGAACAGTTCCCATGGATTGGAGGGTAGCTAATGTAACCCCACTATTCAAAGAAGGTGGTAGAGAGAAAACGGGGAATTATGGACCAATAAGCTAGACATTGGTACTGGGGAAAATGCTAGAGTCCATTATAAAAGATGTAATAGCAGAGCACTTGGAAAACAGTGACAGGATCGGACAAAGTCAACATGGATTTACAAAAGGTAATTTGTGCTTGACTAATCTACTGGAATTTTTTGAAGATGTAACTGGTAAAATAGTGTAGGATTCGCAAAATTGGACTTTGTATTAATAAGGGTCAAATGGCAGAAGAGGCCGTGATTTTAAAGACTGTTTTAAAAGAAGCCCAGAAAAAGGGGCATACAAAATGGCCGCCATACCATGTCACCAGCTTATTGGGACACTTTAAAATGGTTCCTGCGCAACCTCAGACAGCTTTGTGGATTCAACCCACAGTAAGTTCTGGAAGCCGTTTCTGAGAGAACGAAACCAGACCCACACGTATACATATGGATTAGATGCAGATTCAGTCAAGATCGGCCTGGAGACAGAGGCCATCTAAATGTTGACCCAGACAAAAGGGGACAATTTCATATTCATGAGAACAGCACCCAGGACTAGATAACGAGATCAGCAGGACATTAAAAACAATGAAGGTCATTCCAGACCAGAGATGGGCCTTTACCGGCCGTTTAAAATATTTTAAAATATAATAACTACCCCGATGTGCTCCCAGCCTGCCAAAAGTTAAACAATGACTAACCTGATTTTGGGCGGGAGATGGAAGCTTCTGGAAGAAAGGTATATCTGGAAGACTTTTTGGCAGTTGGGGCAAGCTTGAACACAGACACAGCTTCGGAGAGAGAACTGGTGGGTGAAGAGGAGTCGCTTTAGGAGAAGATCAGCAAACTCCTCTCCACCATCGGAGGAGGAAGAAGAACCAAGCCAACATCAAGAAGGCTGTTTCGAAGCCGGCGTCCCTCCCCAGGGAAACACATCGGGAGATCATCGACCATCCCCGGGCCGTTGCCGAAGTGAGAGGCCATCGACCCAACTTGGGAGAAGAAACAAAAAAATAAAACCCCAAGAGAAGAAACCTTCCAGCCACCCCGGCTGGGGAGAAGAGATAAAAACAAACTGAAGAAGCGATGGGAGCCAGCCCAAGGCTCCTCTGACCAGGGTCGAGCCGACGATCCTCGACCCCGCCGACATCCAGGCCCGCCGGTGTCCAGCTGCCCCGACCCGCACCTCAGGAGAGAGTTGTGGTGCAGATCGCAGGGGTTCCACGATCCACGAGGAGATGGAGCGCCTGAAGGGATCAAAACACAGACTTGATTTCAAAACCTTGCACTTCCTAGTGAGATTGGTGAGCATGTTTCTGGCCCTTCACAATCAGTTCTAGATAGGTTTAATAAGGGGGTGGATTTAAGGGTACAATTAACATGAGATGTTGTCCCTCGATGTTCCTTGTGTTTCCTTATTTCATGGTGATCTTTGTAGAGTATAAGGTGCCTGTATTTGCCTTAGTTAGTACTGTGTCGTTATGATTTGTTTTGTGTTTTTCCCTCCCATGTACTCTCTTATCTGCTTGCATTTGATTTGATATTTTCATTATACAATAAAATTTCATTTTGTTTCATCAAACTTGGTCTACAAGAGTTTTCTCTACATTGTAGTTCCTGCCCCAAAGTCCAGAGTACAGAATCTAAGGGCCGAGTGGGTCGAACCACTCAAGGTTTTACTGTGCAAGAGAGAGAGGCCTCTAGAGAGAGAAACCTCAGAGACATCTCTCGAGGAAAACCCCTTACAGAAAATGGCGACCGCGGAAGCAGGATTGCAATGTAGTAGATCCAAGTTTGAATGGTCGAAATGCAATGGATGAGAGGATAGCGGATTATGTCTTTGGCAAAGTAAATCTCACTAAACAGTGGATTTCCGATCTCTTACTGGATGGGCATCCGGTGGACGCAGCCATCAGGTGGACAGAGAGCAAAGAGCATAAGAAGTCAGTGGAGAAGGCAGTGTGGCTGATGTGTTACAAGAAGCAGGTCCAGATCTTGGACCGGGTCGTTGCAGCACAGGCAGCCAAGATCACAACCCAGGCAGCAAAAATAGAGGAAAAGGCCATGGGTGGGGAAAAACTCATCACATTGCTTCACGCGCTGAATCAGGAATGCCAAATGGTAGCTAGTCAACATCAGGCCAGGATAGAGTACCTGGAGTGCCAGGTTACTGAGGCAAAGATTAATGAAACGAGGATACGGGAGAAAAACGCCCGCCTCGCACAACAGCTAAGAGCGCAGGAGGAGAGAGTAGTGGAGGTTAAGGCAGCTTACAAGCTAGTCCTCGAGCACGGGTTTGGGAGCACAGACCACGGCCCCTGCCAAAAGACCATAGAGGACCTAAGAACGGCCCTGGTTAAGGCAAAAGGCATGGTGTGTCTCGTCAGCCCGAAAGCCAGTCACATGGACTTTTTAAAGGAATCAAAACAGCCGATTCCAGCTGAGGTAATTGTGGTACCAGCCACCGAGCCCTCAGCACCGCCGAGCTATAGTGAAACTTGGCCGGAAAAGGAGGGGGTAGTGAATGAGGAGGTAGCCGAGGTGGAGTGTGAGAAAGAACCACTGGTAGCAAAGCCCGGACCGGCACCAATGTGTCCCGCTCAGCACCAGAGGTTTGGTCCCAACGCTGCCGATGGCAGTATCGGACCCCACCAGAACCAGCTCGTGGTGCCCTACGCTGGCCCGCAATTAAGGTCCATGGTGAGCCACCTCGCACGACTCACAGTAAAGGGAGATCCCTCGCTTCATTTCAGGGAGATAGAGGAAACAGCAGCCATTAATGACTGTGATGATCAGGAACAGGTGAAACTGTTGCTTTTCTCCCTGGATTGCACAATCCGTCAGTGCCTCTCAGAGGATAGTAAGAGGGGACGGAAAGGGTATGCGGATCTCAGGGAGGAAGTCTTAGAAATAATGGGAGTGGACGACGGTAGTCCATTCGACCATGTAGAAGGGACCGTGCAGCTATCTGGAGAACCCCCACGGGTTTTCGCAGAAAGGCTGTGGCCAGTGTATCGAGGCAGCTGTCCGGGTATGCCTGAACGGGCTGTAATGAGCGATGAACAGCGGGTTCATTGGCTCCGTTGCTTGGTTACCAACAGTTTGCCGCAGATACGGGCCCTAGCCAGATCTTGGTTTGATCCCCAAGGTCCCGGTGTCACGGAGGAGACGGTGCTCCGTCAGCTCAATGTGGCGTACAAGAATTGTAGAGGTCGGGCAACACCTGCCCAGAAAGGAAAGGTGCATGAGGCAAAACCCGCAGCCCCAAGCAAGAAGGAATGGCGTCAGGAGGGGAAACGCCTTGTCCAAGCCAAACTCAATTGCTACGGGTGTGGGAAGGATGGACATTGGCGCAAGGACTGTAGAAATCCGTGGAAGGATAGTAAAGGGAGATTTCCCGCTGCCCAAGCCCAAGCCCAGACCGCTGCCCCAGCACCAGCCCAAACCCAAGCCGTAGCTCCTGCCCCAGCACAAGGAGCTGGTGCAGTTATGGATCCCGCTGCAATTGAATCAATTATAGAGACAATGCGGTCTCTGATGATTTCGCAAGGGAAAATAGCCGTCACCACCGGTCTTGTCGCTCCCGAGACTCCGACCGTTGTACCCAAGTGACTAGAGTCGGCGCAGCCCGTCTACCTGTGTGCGCTGCGATATGATGTATGGAGCCGACCCCTCGTGGAGATGGAGGTGGAGGAGGTGAAGGGAACCTATCTGTTGGATACGGGAGCATCGTGCACCGTAATCCACGCAGATAACCCCACCGCCTCGCCTCTGTCCACCGGGGTCCCATACCTTCTGTCGGGCTTCACGGGCGAAGAACAGGCTGGCACACATTCCCTTCCCCTTTCCATTCATTTAGAACCACTCCGCACCACGTGGAAGTGTACCCTGATGAAGTGGGAGGTGGGAGGTGGAACGGGAGTCCTGGGGTCTGATTTCTTGGTGGCCCACGGGATCCACGTGGACCTGAGAAATCATTGTCTCTGGGGAGCGGGTACGAGTGTGAAGGAGATAGAGGGTGTTAAGGAAAACCCTACGAAGGCACGGGTTGGCCGGCGAGAAGTAAAATTCTTGGGTCTAACCCTATGCGCTGGCGAGAGAGCCGTAGACCAGGAGGACAGACCGGAATCGGTGGAAAATCCACCGGTCTACGCCACTCACACAGTGGAGGTGTCCCGACGCAACAAGTGGTTTTGCATGAAGCAGTGCAAACTGTTTAAACCGGGTGCAAGAGCATCAGCAACCGAATCCAGGTCTGAGGGTAAAGATCCTCAGCCTGATGCGCGCGATGAGTCACAGACTAAACAAGCTGGCGTTGTAGCCTGCTTGGAAGGAGAAGCAGTCCCGCCCACCTGGGGGGAGCTTTCCCCGATGGCCTGGGACTCAGACGAGGAGGGGCCCGAACAACAAGGTCCCGCCCTTGACACGATTCTGGAGGAGGTGGAGACGGAGGACGGAGATCCCGCCCTCGACTCGAGCGTGGGGGAGTTAGAAATTGGGGGCAGAGATCCTCCACCTGTAGGGACAGGTGAGGAGGAGCCGTCTGCCACAGGCCCAATTCCCGAAGGGGCGGAGCCTGAGGGGAGGGAGCCAAAGCCCACAGTCGTGGAAGAGCCACGGGCTGTGAGAGCTAAAGTCCCACCCGAAGGTACACTCGCCAAGGGAGCCTGCCCAAATCCCAAAGGGGCGGAGCCTGAGGGAAGGGAGCCGAAGCCCACAGTCGTGGAAGAGCCATGGGCTGTGAGAGCTAAGGTCCCACCCGAAGGTCCACTCGCTAAGGGAGCCACGCCCAAAGTACCTTTTCGCAGGTCGACTCGAACGCCTCAGCCAGTAAAACCTTGGCCCGAGTCCCCCGCTCCCAGTAAACGCCGACTTGAGAAATCCTTGGCAGTCCCCGATTAACAGCAAAAGGCTGCGGAGAACCCGAGCCACAGGTCACTGCAGCCCCGCCACAGGGAGCGGCGAGCTGCAGTCCAATCAGGGATTAGGCAAGCTGCCCGGGGACGGGCGGCGCTGTACATAAGTTTAGGTTTAAGTTTAAGGTGTATATATTAAGGGGATTAGAGTTTAAGTAGTTTTAAATCTGTCCAATGGGTGTGTGTTTTTGGATCGAGGTCGAAAGACCCGATCATGCCGTCACCTAAGCCAGAATCTCTCGGGAGCCTGGCTATATTGTTTGATTTGATGCAGGAACCAGGAGAAAGATGAGAGGGATCCTCTTCGCGTTTGTGACTATCGGGTGGAGCTGGGCCTATCGGGGCCGCACTAAGGACTCTACCATCTACGGGTGCTCTGGCAACAGAGGCCCCATCGCGACTGACGGAACCGGCCCACGGGACGCTGAAGAGTCTGCTGCCTCCTTCCATGAAGGAAGATGGCCAGGTTGGCTGGGGTCGAACTCTACTGAATACTCCAGCCAGACGGGGTTTGCGTACAGAGAAACGTCTCTGATGTGCCCGAGGGTGCGGATCATTGCACCCAGGATCAGCGTCACCGTGGGCAAGAAGATTTGCCTTGTTTGCAACGGACATGTACCCTTGGACCGTTGGTGGTGGCTGCGCAAGTTGAGCAGCACCATGAAGAATTCCACTGTGGAATGGGAGAGATTGGGTAATAACACCCATCGGACAATTACAGGAACTCACGGGGGGTTGAGTGTCTGTTGGGACAAATGGTGGGAACCAGATGAGGGGATCTACATCTGTATGTGGGGTTCAGAACGCGCTTGCCCCACAGGCGTCTCCATCATTTTCCAAAGACAGTGGCAGGATGCTGGACAAGGAATGAGGTGGATGTCAGCACACGGGCGTGCGGAGTGCCATACTCTCAGATCCCAGTAAACGCCACGGAGCTCATCACCCGACCCCGCAAGCCCCTGCCCACAGTTCCAGTAGCAAAAGCCCTCAAGGAAGGGTGCCCCACCACGACAAAGGGATCCAGGGACGGATTGGTATTGGTACCCACAGGTCAGGTACTGTACCAAGGGGTCCACTACGCAGTGGCTTCGGTGATTTTAAACCTCACCGAGGTACGATTGCCAGAGTGGTGCCCCAAGGAAATGGGGCAAATATATACCAGGTCCTGTTAACAAACATGTTTAAACAGTTTTACGAATTCGACTTTGCCGATGTCGACAGAGCCAAATTGTACACCACACCACATGAGGTCTTGGACAGAGTAGGGAGACAAAGAAGGGGTGCAGTAAATGATATTTTCACAGCTTTTAATACAGGAACTTCTGTCATCAACACACTGGATGATGTGGAGCTGCAAACCCAAATTAATGGTTTGAAAACACAGTTAAGAAAAATACTGACTGATGAGAATAAGGTAGTGGGTTCTGAGTTACACGATGACCAGGCCATGACACTACACTTAAAAGAGATAATAGCTGAGCTGGAGAAACACGCCAGAATGGTAAATGCTCTCATCAGGGAGGATCGGAATGCGTCCGATCAGGCTGCGCAGAACGAAGCTTGTGTGCTATACGGGGCGTGGTTACTGGGCGAGGACCGCAGTAATCTGGAGGATTTAAAGCAAGGTTTAGTCCCCTCCTGGATCAGCAACAAGCACCTCGCAGCCCTCCACCCTTTTGAGAATGCATTAAGTCCGTGCCAGCTCAGACTAGCTTCAGAGGCCTACCCAGTCCCAATGGACTGTGGACGGTCTAATCGCACCGTTATGGGTATAGTGGTAAGAATGCCGGTGATGGGAAAGACAGCAAAATCCGCCCCGGTATACAGGGTGGAGAACATTGGAGTCATTCGGGGGGTGCGCACATTCGCTACACAGGGTTCCCACCTTACGTCATTCAATGGGAGCATGTAATGACGGGTACTGACCTCTCGGGGTGCCGGAGCCAGGGAGCACACATCATCCTGTGTCCCCAGCACTTGAATGCCCATTCAAAACCACAGTGCGGGTTTAGAACTGCTGGCACAAAGCCTATAAATTGCACCATGGAGGCAATGGCACAAGGCCATGTGCCCCCCGCAGCTGGCATATATAGGAGGTGGGACATACTGTGTCACCACTGCAGCGCCCTACTACCAGCATGGACAGCACGGTTGGTGTCCAGTTAGTGACAGCTGCTTCTGTTTCAAGCCCACGGCAGAAGTTCAAGTGGCCCAAGAGCGAATTGTCCCCATTCCTGAACCTTCCACTGTTCACATCACTGTGAAAGAGAATTTCACTGATTTTAAGCGATTCGCTGCACATTTTGGATATATCATTCCCCCTCTCCCTGAACACCTCACCAAGATATTAAAAGCCGTTGTTGTTTCACAAAAACACTTCTACACACTGGAGCAGAAGACTTTAGAGATAGGGGCAGACATATTGGATATAGTGACCCCACCATGGTGGGACCTGTTCACTAATATAGAAATCCCCTCCTGGATTAGGATAGCCTCCCACATTCTTGTCGTGTGCCAGGTTGTCATTGTAGTTTATTTACTGTTTGTACACTGTAAAAAGGTCAAACATTCGCAACAGTATGAGAATAGAGGGGAATGGAGGGAGCATTATGTGCGGGTAGAAGAAGAGACACCCATTTAGATTTTGCTGCTTTGTATAAAGTTAAAGTTTTCCCTCCCTCCTCTGTATTATTTTTGACATGTATTCATGTGCATTTTGAATTTTTCGTGTGTGTGTACTTTATTTTATGATTGAAGTCTTATTATATGTGATGTTATTATTAGAAGGTAATGTGTATGCACTAGGTGATGTAGGGGTATAAGGCCCCCCTCCACGCCTGGAAGTAAGTTGTTAGATTTTTAACTCCAAGGTATTGCCACCTATAGATGCTTAATGTATACTAGATTTTTCTGCAATGGGAAATGCATGTGTCATGGGGTCATTGGTAGGTAAATACTGGGGATGGTTAGTGTAAAGTGTGTGGGTTGTGCAGTTAATAAATACACAGACTTCAGAAGTAACAAACAAACAAACAGGTCTTTACTATTCGAAGGTCCGGGCGAATCTGCCCCAGCAATCCTGCTACAACACTTATATACTGGTGTGGTCACTATCGGTATTACAGTATACAGAAGCCAAACAAATAGTGCCACACCTAAAGTAGTTCCCTTAAAGGTGAACGGTTACATTCAATAGTTCCCTTAAAGATAGACGGGTACATACACTACAATCCTCCCTTTTTAGCTTATTACTTACAGAGTCCTCGTTAAACATACATATCTTCAACTTCCTATAAAACAAATTACAGATATAATCTCGGTGGAGTCAATGTCATATAAAACAATTTACAAATATAATCTCGGTGGAAACAGTTCACAGGTTCAGTCTCTGCGGAAAAAGTTCATAGATTCAGTCTCTGATCTTGACTCATTCCGAACAACATTTCTTTGGTGTAGCCGGATTACCTGGCTAGCGTGACTCCTCCATAGCCTTTTTCTTGACGTAACAGCTTGAACCTTCGTCCTGTTGAACCAGCAGTGCGGACTTTTACAACCAACTGGCTGTCTTGACATTTTCCAGTTTTTCAACTAATTTAGCTCCTTTCGTAATGTCCCGCCTGGAATGGTAGAAGTGCTAATATTTTAGACAGTTATTATCTTCTGCTTCTTCTTTTTCTTTTCTGCCTTTTTGAAACTCTCGGAGCTCCTTTCTCGGCTGCCAGCTGTAGCACCACCAACTCTCTATGTTCCTTAGACCTTAAGTGCTTCCTCCGGATTTCAGCACTTTGAGAGTTTTCATCACAAGCTGGGCAGACCACATCCTCGTAATATTCAGTGTCACTCAACAGGTCATGGTAATATTCGGGTTCGTCCTGAGTTAGGCCAGCGAGAGAGACTTCTTCTTCCTCCTCACCCGTCTGGACGTTAGCTGACGGTGGTTCCTTCCCTAAACATCTTTCTTGAAAAGCCTTCTTCATGCATTCATATTCATCCCGCTCTTCCTGGGTTATCTGCCATTCCTTCACGACGGACCTCATTTGTGAGTTCAATACCTTCCTTTCCATCGGTAATTGCGTTATCAGGCTATTTAACCCTTCTACTGAAGTAACAGTTTCCACATTCTTCTGTTCACCTTGACATGATTCAACGTACTTTTGGCATCCTTGTAACATTTGTGTTGCCACCTCAGCTATCTCCGTGACTTTTGAGAGCTCCGAACTCGTTCCCCCTGAAGATTGAAGCTCGTGTTCAGATTGTTCCCCTTGCAGAGTCTTGTCCTTCAGCATATGAAGGAGTTGGCTGACCGTTAACTCTTCCCTGGGAACACGGTGGATCAGAGTCTTCTCCATTTCCTCCACCTCTTTCTCCAATACTTCCACCTTACGTTCCTCTTGAACTTTGGCTTTCAGCGCTCGGAAAAGTTGCGCCCTGATGCTCTCTAGTTCATGTTCAGGGACCATTCTTACAGTGTCCTGTTCTTCCACTGCAAGGATTCCCAGTTGAATCTGTTCTTCAAGTTGTTGAACCTCGGTCATTGCCGCCTCATATTTGTCTTGGGTGTCCTTCAATGTTTTTATAAGTTCTTTGACATCCTGTCTTTCATGCTCTGCCATGATTTTCACCTCTAATTTCTCATCTATGGATGGAGCTCCTACCGATGAGTCTGTCTTGGCCTTGAGCTCATCAAGAATTTCCTGCAGCCTTTGGGCTTCTTGCTCATGTTCAACCTTTAGTTGTTCTACTGAAACTAGCTTTTCGGAGGCTGCCGAGTTAACCCCCTCCAGAATTGTAGCCTGGGCCTGTTCATACTGTTCTTTCAACTTCTCACACTCTGCTTGTAAGGAGTCGTAGAGAAGAACTGGAATAAAATCCTGGCTCCCTGAAGATTCCTCTTCCTTTGGTTCATTCTGTAAATATTCTAGTTCCTGAACAGCATCAGGGGAATGTGATTGGTATTTGACCACGATGGCTCTATGGTCGCTCTCTGCTTGAGCTAGCTGTCTCTGTAGTCTTTCCAGGTTCTCCCATTCGGTGTCCCAGAACCTTTCCATATTTTTCATCTCTTGTACGAGACGGTCACTCAACTGTTCTAATTGTTGTCGTACTTTGACATAAGTTTGCGTCCGAGCTCGGTGTTCTTCCGTCATGGATGAATCCTTTGCTTGAACAGGCTCAGAATTCTCTGTCAACCTGGAGTTCTGCTCTGCAGCTTTATTCTTCTCGGTACCATAAGTCCTTCTGCATGTCTTCATTTTCTTTCCCATCGTCGGCAAGTCCCTTTTAGCTTTGTCTTCCATATTCGACTTGGTCTTATCATCATCCATTTCAGAATCTGAGCTAATAGCTTGCACCGAGTCCTCCCTCATTATGGCTTTTAGGTAATGCCATTCCATGTCTATTTTCTTAATCCACTCCTGTCCTAGAAGTGGTGGTCCTCCCTCAGGTAATACGTACAAGTTCATTCTTGGGTGTTCTTTACCCCTATCTCTCACCTTGACTCTTATTTTCCCCACGGGGTATACGTTATGCCCCGTGTATGTCTGTAATACGAACTTGGTATTTCTTAAAGGTATGTGAGAGAATAGCCGGTGGTAGTCCCTTCGGTTGATGACTGATAGAGCTGATCCAGTGTCCAGCTCCATTCTTACTTGGACTCCAGCTATTTTTAGTATGACCCAGATGGCCTGTAGATCCGTTTCTTTACCCACATTGTGGATTCTCAGACTACCCAGCTCCTGGTTGTTTGGGTCTGAGTCTGAATTCTGTTCGTCTGAACTCTTCTCAGCCACCTTGTGTACCTTGTTGTACTTTTCTTGTGGTGGCTTCCTTTGATTATTGGTCTTTTTCCCGGACCGGCATACCTTCACGATGTGACCCAGTTTGCCACATTTCCTACACTCTTGGTTCTTAAACCAGCATTGATTCTGGTCATGCGTTGTCTTCCCACAACGGTAGCATTTTGTTGTGCTTGAAGTAATTTGGTCCACCCCGAGTGCCGCCGCCTTTAGTTGCATTTCCGCCATTCCTTTCGCTGCGGCTTCGTGCGATGCAGCTGTAAGGACAGCCCTGTCCAGTGTGAGGTCGTTCTCTTCCAGTAGTCGCTTCTGCGTCCCTTCTTTGGACAATCCGCATACGAACTTGTCCCGCAGCGCTTCTGTCAGATTCCCTCCGAACTGGCAGTATTTCGCTAGCCTACGCAGTTCGACCAAGTATTCTGCATTGCTTTCGTCTTTCTTCTGCGTTCTTGCGTAGAATTTGAATCATTCAGCCAGCATCAGCGGTGTGGGGTTCAAGTGGTCCTTCAGCACAGCCACAATCTCTTCAAAGGTCTGATCCGCTGGTTTATTTGGTGCTATTAGATGCTTCAAGAGCCCGTATGTTTTTGCCCCCATCGAGTTTAGCAATGTTATCGCCTTGTCGTCTTCCTCTATTTTGTTGGCTTCGCAATAGATCTCTTTGCGTTCCACGTACGTGGCCCAGTCTTCTATTTCAGAATTAAAGTCGTTAATATTCCCTCGCTTAGGCATTTTTCTTCCCTTGGGAGCAGCACCAGTATTTCTTTAAGTATTCTTATTTATTTGTTTGTTTCTAAGATGGCGGTTTTCCCGCAAAATCGGCGGTTTCCCGCTCTTTTCCTTCTCTCCCTGCCCACTTCAATGGCGGTATGTCAATCAAGATGGCGGTTTTCCCGCGAAAATGGCGGTTTCCCGCTCTTCCTTTCTCACCCCGCCCACTTCAATGGCGGTTTCCCGCTTCTGGCGTCTTCTCCGCCTAATGGCGGCTTCCCGCATTTCTTCCCGGCGGAAGGGGTACGCTTCCCCCACAGCGGACAGGTTCAGCCACTGGCTGGCTTCCGCACAGCTCCCCTTACTCAGCTATGTCTTTTCCTCCCGCCCGCACGGCTCTACCGGCGCTGGGTACACCCCGTTAACGGAGGACAGTTCAGCCGCTGGACTGGCTCTCGCGCAGTCTCTCTCTCCGTACCCGGCCCTGTCGCTCTCTCACCCGCACGTTCGGTGCTACCGGCCCTGGGTACCCCATTGGTGGAGAACAGTTCAGCCGCTGGACTGGCTCTCGCGCAGTCTCTCACCCCGTTTTCGGCTGTGTCTCTCACCCACTCCTGCACGTTCGGTTTTGCCGGCTCTGAGTACCCCGTTGGTGGAGAACAGCTCAGCCGCTGGACTGGCTCCTCGCAGTCTCTCTCTCCGCACCCGGCTCTCACCCGCACGGTTCCCGTTCGCCTCCCCAGCCCTCTCGCAGACCGGTGTTTCCCTCCCCGGCTGCGGCTTGGTTTCTCCTCCCGCGCCTACTCGCAGGCTCAGCGCTTCGTGGCTGCGGTCGCTGCCCGGATTGTTCCCGCCGATCGCGGTCCGGCTGTCACCCGACGCCGTTGGACCCGACTTTTGGCCGGCACAGCTCCCCCTCGACCGAGGTCGAGTGCTCTGCCCTTATCCTCCAGATACTTCTACACCTTCCCCTACTCACAGCCTCTTCGGCCGCCTTGTTTCTTGCTGGTCGGCTCACTCCGCACCGTGGCAGAAGGGTAGTCAGTGCCTGTTGCTGATACAGCTTTTGTTGTTAGTCTTCCTGCTTTCTGTTGTTGCAGCCTCGTGTTTTCTTTTGGTAGCACGACGAGGGCGGTTGTCTCTCTTCGACGCTCTTCGTTGCTTTTGGTAATCTTGCCGCAGGGTACGATCGGACTCGTCGCCACTGTAAAGTCTGTGGGTTGTGCAGTTAATAAATACACAGACTTCAGAAGTAACAAACAAACAAACAGGTCTTTACTATTCGAAGGTCTGGGCGAATCTGCCCCAGCAATCCTGCTACAACACTTATATACTGGTGTGGTCACTATCGGTATTACAGTATACAGAAGCCAAACAAATAGTGCCACACCTAAAGTAGTTCCCTTAAAGGTGAACGGTTACATTCAATAGTTCCCTTAAAGATAGACGGGTACATACACTACAGTTAGATTGTGGAAAGTCAGAAAATTTTGCTCACCCAGAATTATGATACTTCAAGCAAGTTACAGTATCATCAGGGGGGAGTGTAAGATTCTCAAAATTGGACTTTGTATTAATAAAGGTCAAATGGCAGAAGAGGCTGTGATTTTAAAGACTGTTTTAAAAGAAGCCCAGAAAAAGGGGCATACAAAATGGCCACCATACCATGTGACCAGCTTATTGGGACACTTTAAAATGGTTCCTGCGCAACGTCAGACAGCTTTGTGGATTCACCCCACAGTAAGTTCTGGAAGCCGTTTCTGAGAGAACGAAACCAGACCCACACGTATACATATGGATTAGATGCAGATTCAGTCAAGATCAGCCTGGAGACAGAGGCCATCTAAATGTTGACCCAGACAAAAGGGGACAATTTCATATTCATGAGAACAGCACCCAGGACTAGATAACGAGATCAGCAGGACATTAAAAACAATGAAGGTCATTCCAGACCAGAGATGGGCCTTTACCGGCCGTTTAAAATATCTTAAAATATATTAACTACCCCACTGTGCTCCCAGCCCGCCAAAAGTTAAACAAAGACTAACCTGATTTTGGGCAGGAGAAGGAAGCTTCTGGAAGAAATGTATATCTGGAAGACTTTTCGGCAGTTGGGGCAAGCTTGAACACAGACACAGCTTCGGAGAGAGAACTGGTGGGTGAAGAGGAGTCGCTTCGGGAGAAGATCAGCAAACTCCTCTCCACCATCGGAGGAAGAAGAAGAACCAAGCCAACATCAAGAAGGCTGTTTCGAAGCCGGCGTCCCGCCCCGGGGAAACACATCGGGGGATCATCGACCATCCCCGGGCCGTTGCCGAAGTGAGAGGCCATCGACCCAACTTGGGAGAAGAAACAAAAAAATAAAACCCCAAGAGAAGAAACCTTCCAGCCACCCCAGCTGGGGAGAAGAGATAAAAACAAACTGAAGAAGCGATGGGAGCCAGCCCAAGGCTCCTCTGACCAGGGTCAAGCCGACGATCCTCGACCCCGTCGACATCCAGGCCCGCCGGTGTCCAGCCGCCCCAACCCCCAGCTCAGGAGAGAGGTGTGGCGCAGATCGCAGGAGTTCCATGATCCACGAGGAGATGGAGCGCCTGAAGGGATCAAAACACAGACTTGATTTCAAAACCTTGCACTTCCTAGTGGGATTGGTGAGCATGTTTCTGGCCCTTCACAATCAGACCTAGATAGGTTTAATAAGGGGGTGGATTTAAGGGTACAATTAACATGAGTTGTTGTCCACCGATGATCCGTGTGTTTCCTTATTTCATGATGATCTTTGTAGAGTATAAGATGCCTGTATTTGCCTTAGTTAGTACTGTGTCATTATGATTTGTTTTGTGTTTTTCCCTCCCATGTACTCTCTTATCTGCTTGCATTTGATTTGATATTTTTCATTATGCAATAAAATTTCATTTTGTTTCATCAAACTTGGTCTACAAGAGTTTTCTTTACATTGTAGTTCCTGCCCCAAAGTCCAGAGTATGGAATCTAAGGGGCGAGTGGGTCGAACCACTCAAGGTTTTACTGTGCAAGAGAGAGAGGCCTCTAGAGAGAGAAACCTCAGGGATATCTCTCGAGGAAAACCCTTTACATAGATAAGGGAGAACCAGTGGATGTGGTGTATTTGGGCTTTCAGAAGGCTTTCGATAAGGTCCCGCATAAGAGATTAGCGTGTAAAGTTAAGGCACATGGGATTGGGGGCAAGGTACTGACTTGGATAGGGAACTGGTTGGCAGACAGGAAGCAAAGAGTTGGAATAAATTGATCTTTTTCCGAGTGGCGGGCAGTGACTAGTGGGGTACCGCAGGGATTGGTCCTAGGACCCCAACTATTCACAATATATATTAATGATCTAGATGAGGGAACAAATGTAATATCTCCAAGTTTGCAGACAACACAAAGCTGGGTGGGCGTGTGTGCTGTGAGGAGGATGCCGAGAAACTCCAGTATGATTTGGACAGGTTGGGTGATTGGGCAGATGCATGGCAGATGCAATATAATGTGGATAAATGCGAGGTTATCCACTTTGGTGGCAAAAACAGGAAGGCAGATTATTATCTGAATGGCAATAGATTGGGAGAAGGGAAAGTGCAACGAGACCTGGGTGTCCTTGTGCACCAGTCACTGAAGGTAAACATGCAGGTGCAGCAGGTGGATAAGAAGGCAAATGGTATTTTGGCCTTCATAGCTAGAGGGTTCGAGTACAGGAACAAGGATGTCTTGCTGCAGTTATACAGGGCCTTGGTGAGACAACATCTTGAGTATTGTGTGCAGTTTTGGTCGCTTTATCTGAGGAAGGATGTTCTTGCCATGGAGGGAGTGCAGCAAAGATTCACCAGACTGATACCTGGGATAGCAGGAATGACGTATGGGGAGACATTGGATCGATTGGGCTTATACTCGCTGGAGTTTATTAGAATGAGAGGGGATTTCATTGAAACTTATAAAATTCTAACAGGACTGGACAGACTAGATGCAGGAAGGATGTTCCTGATGTCCGGGGAGTCCAGAACCAGGGGTCACAGTCTAATGTTACGGGGTAAGCCATTTAGGACAGAGGTGAGGAGGAATTTCTTCACCCAAACAGTGGTGAACCTGTGGAATTCTCTACCACAGAAGGCAGTTGAGGCCAATTCATTAAATATATTCAAGAAGGAGTTAGATATATTTCTTAAGGCTAAAGGGATCAAGGGATATGAGGAGCAGGCAGGGACAGGGTGCTGAATTTGAATGATCAGCCATGATCTAATTGAATGGCGGAGCAGGCTCGAGGGGCCAAATGGCCTACTTCTACTCCTATCTTCTATGTTTCTATGTTTCTAACCATTCTAGATCAATGGAATTTTGGAAGGTGACAACCAATGCATCCAATATCTCTATAGCCACCTCTTTCAAAACCCTAGGATGTAGGCCATCAGCTCCAGGGGATTTATTGGCTTTCAGTCCCATTAATTTCTCCAGTTCTTTTTTTTGTACTACTAATTTTTTTCAGTTCCTCATTCTCGCTAGACCCTTGATTCTCCACTAATTCTGGGAGGTTTTTTGCATCTTCTTCCGTGAAGACAGACACTTTGGGCTGGATTATGCCATTGGTGGTGGGTTGGGTCAGATGGGCGGCGCGTCCCACTCCTGCCTCCGCTGTCAGGTGAGATATTTTTGCGATTTTGCCCTAATTGGGCAACTGATTCCCAACGTGTGCGCTCCCCTGGCCCATTTAGTCTTTTGGGCCTGAAACTCACCTCTGATGATGTCATTTATCCAGCTGCATTTAAGGGCTCCAAGCAGCCTTGGTTCATTTTCTGCCTCTGTACTTCTAGTTGCTACTATTATAACTGTTTGCTACACCTGAGATGTCTAGTTCAAGGCCCAAGGCCTCACCTCGGTTCAGTGATGACTCTCTCGATGCTCTGGTGGAGGGAGCCAGAGCACAAAAGGAGGTGCTGTTTCCTTCCTCTGGGAGAAAAAAACCTCCCCAACAGACCAAAGCTGTGTGGCTGCAACTGGCTCAGGAGGTCAGCTCCAGATCAATGTGCAGCAGAACCTGGCTGCAGTGCCGAAAGAGGTTCAAAGACCTTGTCCGCACAGGAAAAGTGAGTAGGCCATCACCTTTACCCTCATTCTGCTCCCCATCTCCTCTCATCACCAGCACTCTGCATTGTCAACCTACTCCTACACATCCCACTCTACCCTTACATCCCTTGCACCCTTAACATTTCCCTCTCTCAGAGGAACCTGCAACCGCTGAGGGCATAGCGTCAGCAGAATTAAGCGCACCCAGCACCAGCGCAGATACACACACCTCGGTGGGACCTTTGGGAGATAGATTAGCGTTGTCACCTGCTGTATCACAGCTCACAATTGAGCATCAGCAGATGGTGGAGACAGGGACAGCAGTGGAGAGTCCTCATTGGAGGCAGCAAGGCGCTCCCAGCTCTGCTCAGCTGCATGTCGACCCTGTGCCTCCGGATCCATCCAGAAGGAGAGCGGTGCTGGAACTGCAGGAACAGGTACAGTAGTCTCTGGCAGGTTTTGTCTTCAGGGTCACTTCAAGTGTGGCGATGTTGGAGGAGTCCATCGCTAACATGAGCAGAGCCATTGTAGAGACATTAGTGCATGAACGCATCTCCATGGAAAGGATGGCAACCTCCATGGAAAGGATGGCTACGGTAGAGGAGTGGATGGCTACAGCCAGGGAGGAGCTAAGTCACCATAGTGTGGAAAACACGGTGAATGTTCAGAATAGACTGACATCTCTGGAGGAGTGATGGGCAGCTATTGTGCAGAGAAACCAGAGCTCCATGGAAGTCCTCTGGAGGAGGGCTGCCAGTGCAGGTACTGGTCCTCATGGCCCCACTGATGTGCAGCAATGTGCTGTCAAGCCACTTGCTTGCACTGAAGTGGGGCTGACCCATGAGAGGGATGTTGGTGGCAGACAACAAGGAAGTGGATGCTCCTCTCCAAGCACAGTGCGATGTTCTGCAGTGCACCGCAGATCACGACGATTCTGGAGACCTTGGCTGCTGAGTACTGCAGGGCTCCACCTGATCTGTGAAGGCATCTGAATCGCATCTTCAGTAAGCTGATGGTTTGCTCAATGATGGATCTGGTCAAAATGTGGCTGGCGTTGTAGCGCCCCTCAGTTTTGTTCGATGGCATCCTGAACGGTATCATTAGCCACGTCTTCAGGCAATAGCCCTTGTCTCCAAGTAGCCATCCACAAAGTTGGTTTGGTGGATTGAAGAGTGGAGGCACATTAGACTGCCGCAGAATGAACAAGTCAAGGCAACTGCCAGGGTACTTGGCGCAAACATGCAAAATGTCCTTTTTGTGGTTACACACCAGCTGCACGTTGAGGGAGTGGAAGCCCTTGCAGTTGACAAAAAGAGCTGGGTTGTGATGTGGTGATTTAAGGGCCACATGTGTGCAGTCTATGATGCCCTGCACCCTTGGCAAGCCTGCCATATTTGTAAAGCCAACCGCACACACGGTTATACTTGCTTGATCCATCGAGAAGTGAATGCAGTTGTGCACCTTTGCAAAGAGGGCATTCGTAACCTGCATGAGGGCATTCGTAACCTGCATGATGCAAGTGTGTGCGGCTGACTGGGAGATGCTGCTGATGATCCCTGGAAGGAGCCTGATGCAAAACAGTTGAGTGCAGTGGTGATTTTGACAGCCACCGGTAGGGGGTGTCCACCCGATCCTCTGGGCTCCAGGTGTTGGTGCAGCAGTCTGCAGATATCACCGACTACCTCTCGTGAAAGTCTCAGCCTCCTTTGGCACTGCTGCTCAGTCATGTTGAGGAAGATCATCCTCAGCCTGTAAAGCCTGTTTTGGGGGTATCTCCTGCGGCGACGTGCTTCCCTGCACTGGCGCCTTCTGCCCTGTGCACCATCATGTGGGTGAGCAGCAGGTTGGCACTCTTGTTGTTGCTGCTGCTGTTGCTGCTGTTGTTCCTGGTTCTGCTGCTGCCGCGGCTGCTCTTTGTCCGAATCTGAGGTCCAGGATGAAAGCTAATAAATGGATCCCTTGCTGCTGGTAGATACCTCAGTTCAGGAAGCACTCAGTCAATATGGGCAGAGGGTTTTCCCAGGAGGTCACAGTGCAGAGGGATCTCAGCTTCACCACTACCAAAATCAGTGGACCTGGCAAAAAGTCCTCCAAGACCTGAAAAAACAAAGTTCTGCCAACTGCAACTGATCCTTGTTGAGAGCTCTGTTTTTCTGGTGGAGCTGCAGTTGTTAGGAAGCCAGCCACTTATCAACCCGACAGGATTAGCTGGTGTGTTTCAGGAAGGCTGTGCAGCACGCTGGAAATGTGGCAATATTCAAAAGGCCTCTCAAAATGGGATTATAAAGGTAGTTAAGTGGTAGTTAAGTCCCTTAAGGGCCTATCCCGCCACTTGGAGGCAGGACCAAAACGGAGTCTACAAGCCCGCCTTTGGGAAAGTTGCACAGAGGTGGGTTAATGGCGGGATCAGTACCTGCCATTATTTTTGCAAGTTTCCCACCTGACCCGCCTCCAAACCCACCCCCTGAGCACTGGCAAAATCAAGCCCAAAGTATTTGTATAATTTCTCTGCTATTTCCTTATTCTCCATTATAATTTCTCCTGTCTCAGCCTGTAAGGGACCCACATTTACTTTTGCTAATCTTTTCCTTTTTATATAAATATAGAAGCTTTAACAGTCTGTTTTTATGTCTCTCACTAGTTTACTCTCATATTCTATTTTCCCTTTCCTTATCAATTTATTGGTACTACTTTGCTGAATTCTAAAATCCTCCCAATCCTCAGGCTTACTATTCCTTTTGGCAACATTATAAGCCTCTTCCTTTGATCAAATACTATTTTTAACTTCTTTCATTAGCCACGCTTGGACCACTTTTCCTGTGGGGTTTTTGTGCGTTAAAGAAATGTTTATTTGCTGTAATTTATGTATTAATTCTTTAAATAGTCATAGGAGGAAAAATTCAGTTGGTAGCGCCACCCGTTAGCGCCTTAAGAGGGCGCTAAGTGGGGCGCAAACCAACTAGCGCCCGGGTGCGGCGATATCTGCGCCTCTCACAAAATTGACCGGACATTTTGCGGCGACGCTAAACAATACCGCCTGATCTCCTATGCACGCAGATCTTGACGTCATTCGAGAGTGCAATGCCCTTGAGGTGCACCGGACCGGAAATTCAGTGGCGCCCCCCCTCCTTTCCGCCTGGCGCTACCAATGACAGGTTGACTGGAACGCTTCCCAGTCGCTGTGGGGCTGGGGGGGGGGGCGCTATTTAAAGGGGGCCTCTTCCTGGCTTTTGTGTGGTAGCTATTTTTGCACCACTTGTTCTGAGAGAAAGAGAGAGATTTGGAGAGAGACAAAGAGAGAAAGAGAGACTTCTGCATTGAGTCAATGCTCTCTGAGGTAGTTTTGGCTTCTGACCATAACTTTGCAGGTACTTTGCTTTTTGATCTTCATAACTTTGATTGGCCAGATACTATGGGGGCTGCAATGGATGGGAAAGTTGTCCTTCTCCATCACATTCAGAGGGCACAGAGACGCAGAGAGAGAGTGGCAATCATGGCCAGACGGAGGAGGGCCAACAGGCCTCGGTACAGGAGACCTTACCCTCCCAGGGTTTTTCACCAACAGTTATCCTACATTAATAAGTCTGAGGAGCAGTGTTTGCGAAGGCTGCGATTCATCAACGAGGTGGTTACTGAGCTCTGCCACCTGCTTCAGCCAGATCTGCAGCCTCAACTGAGGAGCAGGACGTCTCTGTCAGTGGCAGTGAAGATAACAGTGGCTCTCAACTTTTATGCCACCGGCTCATTTCAATCAGCTACTGGGGACATCGCCAATGTCTCCCAGTTTGTGGTGCATTGCTGCATCCGTCAGGTAACAACAAATGCCCTCTTTAAAAGGAGACGAGAGTACATCTCTTTCCCCATGACCCTGGACATGCAGCAAGAACGCGCAACGAGCTTTGCGATGATAGCGGGCTTCCCCATGGTGCAGGGCGCCATTGACTGCACGCATGTGGCTTTGCGGGTGCCGCAAGAGAATGCCGAGGATTTCCGCAGCCGAAAGGGCTTCCATTCCTTAAACGTCCAGTTGGTCTGTGACCACAGATGGCTGATACTCGCTGTCAATGCCCACTTTCCAGGCAGCAGCCGTGATGCCTTCATCCTGCTCCAGACTTCTGTGGCAGACCTTTTCCAGGCACCGCATCACCCAGGAGGTTGGCTTCTCGGGGACAAGGGATATCTTCTGTGCACCTGGCTGATGAGACTGCTCCATTCGCCCAGCACCCCTGCTGAGCTACGATACAACGAGAGCCAACAAGCTACCAGGAACATCGTTGAGCACACAATCGGCATGCTCAAGCAATGGTACCGCTGTCTGGACCATTCTGGAGGAGCCCTGCAGTACTCGCCTGAGCGAGTCTCCCACTTCGTTGTTGTGTGCTGCATGCTGCATAACCTTGTAATCCTCAGGACCCAGCCAATGCCACCAGACATTGGAGCACCAGCAGAGGAGGAGGAGGAGGAGGAGGAAGATGAGGAGGATGATCATCAGCAGCACCAAGGCGGGAGGGAGGCACAAAGTGGAAGGGCCGTCCGTCCAAGGCTCATAGCAAGTCGCTTCTACGCCCCCTCTGAGGGAATGGCTTCTGCCATTCAAACAACCTGAATGAAACCACCCCGCAACCCCTAAGCCAGTCAAGGCAACAATGAGTGCAAAGACCAAACATGTACATTTTGAATAGAGACACTTCTTTATTTCACAAACTCTGTGGCCAAGAAATTCAGTTGGTTGCGCCGGCCGTTAGCGCCTTAGGAGGAGTAGATGTCGGGCGCTAGGCGGGTAGCGCCCGGGCGCAGCGAGAACTGCGCCTCGCCCCAACTTTACTCGAGATTTAACGCCGGCGCAAAGTCTTTGCGCGCGCTCAGCTGCGCGCGCAGATCATGACGTCATTTCCTCGTGCAACGCCCTTTGTGCGCCCCAAACCGGAACTTCAGTGGCAACGCCCCATTGTGCGCCTGACGCCCCTAGCGACTGTGAAGTGGAACGGTACTCAGCCGATGCGGGGCGCGGGGGGCGCAAATTAAAGGGCACTCCTCCTGCAATGTAAAAGGCTGCCATTTTGCAGAACTCCCTCTTGCGAAACGGATCTTTGGAGAGAGACCAAGGTAGATAGCTTTCTGCTTTGGCCCAACACTCGGACAGGTACTTCTGGCTTCAGGCCACAGATTTCCACTAGTCTTTGCCTTCATTGACATCTCATTTTTTGCCAGCATATTATGGGGGCTGCAATGGGTGTCAACGCAGGCTTTCTCAATTACATCCAAAGGGCTCACAGACGCCGTGAGAGAGTGGCAGCCCTGGCTAGATGGAGAGGGGGCAACAGGCGTCGGCAAAGGAGGCCTTACCCACCCAGGGTATACCGCCAGCAGTTCTCCTATCTCAACATGTCTGAGGAGCAGTGTGTTCGGAGGCTGCGATTCAGAAGGGACGTGGTCACAGAGATCTGCCACCTGCTTGGCGGTGATCTGCAGCCACAGCTGAGGAGCAGGACGTCTCTGTCGGTGGCAGTCAAGGTGACGGTGGCTCTCAACTTCTATGCCACCGGCTCCTTCCAAGCCGCTACTGGGGACATTGCCAACATCTCCCAGTTCGCCGTGCATTGCTGCATCCGCCAGGTGACCAATGCCCTTTTCAAAAGGAGACGTCAGTTCATCTCCTTCTCCATGGCCCTTGCCAAGCAGCAACAGCGTGCAATGGGCTTTGCAGCATTCACGGGCTTCCCCATGGCGCAGGGCGCCAGTGACTGCACGCATGTGGCTTTGCGGGCACCTCTGGAGAATGCCGAGGATTACCGCAACCGGAAGGGCTACCATTCGCTGAACGTACAGCTGGTGTGTGACCACAGGCAGCTCATCCTAGCTGTCAATGCCCGCTTTCCAGGCAGCAGCCACGATGCCTTCATCCTGCGACAGACTTCTGTGGCAGACATGTTCCAGGCCCAGCCTCACCCACGCGGATGGCTTATCGGGGACAAAGGCTATCCTTTGTGTACCTGGCTGATGACCCCGCTCCGTGCGCCCAGCACCCCAGCTGAAGAGAGATATAACGAGAGCCATCAAGCGACCAGGAACATCATCGAACAAACAATCGGCGTCCTGAAGCAACGGTTCCGCTGTCTCGATCGTTCTGGTGGAGCCCTACAGTATTCGCCGGAGCGAGTCTCCCATTTCGTGGTCGTTTGCTGCATGCTGCACAACCTGACTATCCGCAGGACTCAGCCACTGCCACCACAGATTGGAGGACCACCTGAGGAGGAGGAGCAGGAGGAGGAGGACCAGCACAGGAGGGAGGCACAAAGTGCAAGGGCCGCCCGTCGCCGGCTTATTGAACGTCGGTTCTAGGCCCCCTCTCAGGGACTGGCTTGTGCCAATGTCAGCAGATGAATGTAGCCGCTCCACAAGCCCTCAGCCGAGCAGGGCAACCAGGACTTAACCAAATAACCATGCACACTGCAATTTAACAACAATAATTTATTGAAAACCTCTGCCCTTCCCACATTACATGCTCATGTGGAGAAGCCCCCTCCAAAAACACAAAACTGCCAGTCTTGGCCTTACAAAAAGAAAGAACGACACCAGTCTCGGTCTTACAAAAAGAAATAAAGACACCAGTCTCGTCCTTACATAAAGAAATAAAGACACCAGTCTCGGCCTTACATAAAGAAATAAAGACACCAGTCTTGGCCTTACATAAAGAAATAAAGACACCAGTCTCGGCCTTACATAAAGAAATAAAGACACCAGTCTCGTCCTTACATAAAGAAATAAAGACACCAGTCTCGGCCTTACATAAAGAAATAAAGACATCAGTCTCGTCCTTACATAAAGAAATAAAGACACCAGTCTCGTCCTTACATAAAGAAATAAAGACACCAGTGTTGTCCTTACATAAAGAAATAAAGACACCAGTCTCGGCCTTACATAAAGAAATAAAGACACCAGTCTCGGCCTTACATAAAGAAATAAAGACACCAGTCTTGGCCTTACACAAAGAAATAAAGACACCAGTCTCGGCCTTACACAAAAACAACTGCACCAGTGTCGGCCTTACAACAAGCACCAGGCATTTGTGCATACCTCTACTTTTTGGCCTGCGAGGGCGATGCCTTGCGCATCCTTGCCTGGCCCCTGCCCGCCCTGCTGCTCCTCCTCAATGCGAGCCCAGTGGCTGCAGCAAGGCTGGGGGAAGGCTGCTGAGGGGCAGATGGCGAGACGGCAGATGCCCTTGGGGGTCGGCCTGCACCAGCTCTGGCCTTGGAGTGGCCGGCTGCTGACTGCTCCAACTCTGGCTGGGCGGCAGCAGTCTGTCCAGCAGCTCGTGGCAGCTGCAATGGCGGAGTGGCAGTGTCGGCTGCAGGAATGGTGACAACCTGGCAGATCGCAGGTGCTCGCTGGTCGCCTGAGACACTGGCACTCGCACGGGCCAGCACTGCAGCATGCGCAGCAAACAGCTGAAGGACAGACTGCTGGGCTGCTGCTGCGCGGCGAGTGCCCTTGCGATGCCTGGCTGATCCAGCAAGGGTGGCAGCAGTTAGTGCCCGTGTGGCCCTGGTCTGTGTCCGCATGACACCAGCTAGTGAATGGACGGCACGACTGAGCACTTGGCTAGAAGCCGACTGTGCTGCCGCGAACTCCTGCAGACTCCTGGCCTGTGCTGCCGCGATGTACTGCAGACTCCTGGCCTGTGCTGCATTGAATTGTTCCAGACTCCTGGCCTGTGCTGCACTGAATTGTTGCAGACTCCTGGCCTGTGCTGCCCCGAATTCCTGCACACTCCTTGCCAGTGACTCTATGGAGTCAGGCATCCTTGCCACTGCAGCCATGAGGTCAGCGTGCCTGCGCTCAGCCTGGACGGCCATTTCCTCTAGGAGGCGCACCTCCTCTGCGCTGACCGTCGCAGGACTGGAGGCCGCACTCACCCTCTGGGGAGAAGTCCGCCGAGCTTCCCCACCCCTCCCGCGTTGCTGCAGGCCGCTGGGCCCCGGAGCTTCACCCTCCTCCGACCCTTCCCCCCGGCTCCCCTCCAGGGAAGACGTGTCCCCTACATCGCCATGGGCTGGCGCGGCTGAGGGTGGCACTGATGGGCCGGCTTCCTCTTCCTCCTCCTCGTCTTCCGAAGGGCTGACAGTGGCAGCTTGAGGGCCCGCCTCCTCACCTGGCGATTCACCATCTGAAAGCAGGAAGGCACAAGAGTAGCTTTAGAGTGAGGACAGGGCAGCAGCAAGGGAGGCATGAGTGGTGCCATTCACCGCATTGGTCGGACAGTGGCAAAGGATGCTGATCTGATGCGCAAGTGGAACGAGAGAGGTCCAAAAGGTGATGCCCTTAGCATTGGTGCCCAGAACAGGGTCGGCATCTCCACTGGCGACGGGGCCAATCAGCCGGACTCCCATAATGCGCTCCACATGCTGGTCGAGGTCGGAGAGCTCTTTGAGGTCAGGACGGCCTCCGCCGGTGTCAGTGCGGTTGCGCCGGTTGTGCGCAACCTTGGCCTGCAAGAGAAAGGACGGCCTCTAAGTACAGTGTGAAGCCCTGATCTTGTCTGCACTGCCTCCCATGGTCGAATAGCTTGGACAGTGTGTAGCCCTGATCTTGTCTGCACTGCCTCCCATGGTTGAATAGCTTGGACAGTGTGTAGCCCTGATCTTGTCTGCACTGCCTCCCATGGTCGAATAGCTTGGACAGTGTGTAGCCCTGATCTTGTCTGCACTGCCTCCCATGGTCGAATAGCTTGGACAGTGTGTAAAGTGCTGAATGTGCAATTGATTTTCATGCCAGTCCCATAGCTGCTGGATGAGGGCTGGCCATTAGGGCTTTCAGGTCCCTTTGCCCATAAAGTGAGGTGCACATGCAAGGATGAGGAGGACACTGGAAAGGGTACTCACCCTGACAACCCGAGTGAGGTCATTGAACTTCTTGCGGCATTGCACAGGAGTCCTGGCAACCACGCTGTTGGAAGACACCCTGTTGGACACCTCCCTCCAGGCTTTGCGGTAGGCGCTGGGCAGCGGCCTCTTGCCACCTTCTGGGAACAAAACATGGCGCCTGCGCGCCACTCCGCCAACCAGCACCCTCAGGTCTCCGTCGCTGAAGCGCTGCGCTCTCTCCCTGGCCTTCTCCATAGTCCTGGGTGTTGTACAGGTGAAGCTGAAGTGGTCAGACCTAGGTTGAGGGCTGCAGTGTGCAGGGCGTGGCAGGCAAACAAATCAACCATCCCCCTTTAAGAGATGACCGGCGCCAGAGTGTCTGCCGTAAATCAAGAACTCGCCGCACCTGCGCTGCGCCCGGCCTCGGGGGTATCGCTCAGCACCGCCGGCTTAGCGCCTAAAGATAGTCATGCATCGCCTGTTTTAGCGCAGCAGCAACCTCTTGGGGCGTTACGACTGAATATCAGCGAAGGGGGCGCGACTTTGCGCCGGGCGCAAAATTTAGCGGCCGCCCGACTTTACCGCCCCAAAAGTGGCTACACTGAATTTCTAGGCGTCTCATTTCCGCAGGACAAATTAATAGAAAGAAACACAAAAAAAAGCAATCATTCACATAACTGGCTCTCAAAACCTGGAGACAATGTCCAAAACAATAACAAAAATTTGACCACGAACCTCAGCCTTCAATAAAACAATGAAAAACATTTTGCCACAACTCCTACTTTTTGCCCTTCGAGGGTGATCTGCTTCCCTTGCGAAATTCCCCCCTTCCCACCCTGCAGCTCCTCCGTAATGGGACCTCAGTGGCTGGAGGAAGGCTGGAGGGAGGCTGCTGAGTGTCAGAAACTGAAACTGCAGATGCCCTTGAGGGACGGCCTGGACCAGCTCTGGGCCTGGAGGGCCCGGCTGCTGACTGCACCAACTCTACATGGGCGGCAGCAGTCTGTCCTACAGGTGGTGGCAACTGCAGTGGAGAAGTGCCAGTAGTTGTAGTGTATGTAACCGTCTACCTTTAAGAGACTATTGTATGTAACCGTTCACCTTTAAGAGAACTATTTTAGGTGTGGCACTACTTGTTTGGCTTCTGTATACGGTAATACCGACGGTGAACACACCGGTATATAAGTGCTGTGGCATGATTTATAGGGCAGGTTCGCCCTGACCTTCGAATAGTAAAGTCCTGTTGTATGTTACTCCTGAAGTCTGTGTCGTAATTAACTGCACAACCCACAGACTTTACAGTGGCGATGAGTCCGATCGTACCCTGCGGCAACAATAATTTCAAAGCAACGAAAGAGCGTCGAAAAGAGGCAACCGCCCTCGTCATTCGGCTGGGAGAAAACTCAAGGCTGCAGCAATAGAAAGGAGGAAGACTTTAGCGACAAAAACTTCCATCAGCAACAGGCACTGACTGTTCCTTCTGCCACGGTGACTGTGAGTAAGGGAAAGTGAAAAGAATAGCCGGAGGATAAGGGCTGGGCACTCGACCACGGTCGAGGGGGAAAAGGAGCCGGACAAAAAGTCGGGTCCAACGGCGTCGTGAGAGACCGCGACCGGCGGGAAAAGCCGGGCGGTGACCGAAGCCACGAAGCGCTGCGACCGGGAGCGTAGGCGCGGGAAGAGAGAAACTCAGCCGCAGCCGGGGAGAGAAGCACCGGACTGCGAGAGGGCTGGGAGGCGCGATTGGGGTCCGAGCGAGCGGGAGAGGCAGAGCCGACCAAGAGAGACTGCGCGAGAGCCAGTCCAGCGGCTGAACTGTCCTCCGTCAACGGGGTGTACCCAGCGCCGGTAGAGCCGAGCGAGCGGGAGAGAGACAGAGCCGAGCAAGGGGAACTGTGCGAGAGCCAGCCCAGCGGCTGAACCTGTTCGCCGTCAACGGGGTACCCAGAGCCGGTCGCCCTGCCATAAAAATTTTTAAAAAAAAGGGAAAGCCTTGAAGCCGACACGCAGGCTGTGAACCTGAAAGCCAGCAGCCGTCGCCCGTGGGGAAAGTGTACCCCTCCCGCCAGGGAAGAAACGCGGGAAGCCGCCATTAGGCGGGGAAGAAGACAGAAGCGTCAAACCGCCATTGAAGTGGGCGGGGAGAGAAGATAAGAGCAGGAAACCGCCATTTTCGCGGGAAAACCGCCATCTTAGAAAAAAAAAAGAAATAATAATTTAAAGAAATACTTGTGTTGTTCCCAAAGAGAGGAAGATGCCTAAGCGTGGTAACATCAACGATTTTGGTTCCGAGGTAGAAGACTGGGCCACGTACGTGGAACGCATTGAGATCTATTGTGAGGTCAATAAAATAGAAGAAGATGACAAAGCTATAACCTTGCTGAACTCGATGGGCGCAAAGACATACGGGCTCTTGAAGCATCTACTAGCACCAGCTAAACCGGCGGATCAGACTTTCGATGATATTGTGGCTGTCCTGAAGGACCACTTGAACCCTACACCGTTGATGTTGGCGGAACGATTCAAATTTTATGCGAGAACGCAACGGAAAGACGAAAGCAACGCAGAATACTTGGTCGAACTGCGTAGACTAGCGAAATACTGCCAGTTTGGAGGGAATCTGACAGAGGCATTGCGAGACAAGTTCGTGTGCGGGTTGGCAAAGGAAGGAACGCAAAAGCGACTACTCGAAGAGAACGACCTTACACTTGACAGGGCTGTCCTTATTGCAGCATCGCACGAAGCCGCAGCGAAGGGAACTGCGGAAATGCAGCTAAAGACAGCAGCACTAAGTGTGGATCAAATTACCTCGACAACAACAAAATGCTATCGTTGTGGGAAGACAACACACAACCAGAACCAATGCTGGTTTAAGAACCAGGAATGTAGGAAATGTGGCAAACTGGGTCACATAGCTAAGGTATGCCGGTCAGGGAAGAAGACCAACAACCAAAGGACCAACAACCAAAGGAAGCCATCACAGGAAAAGTACAAGGTACACAAGGTGGCTGAGAAGAGTTCAGACGAACAGAATTCAGACTCAGACCCAAACGGCCAGGAGCTGGGTAGTCTGAGAATTCACAATGTGAGTAAGGAAGCTGACCTACAAACTATCTGGGTCATGCTAAAAATAGCTGGAATCCAAGTGAAAATGGAGTTGGACACTGGACCAGCTCTATCAGTCATAAATCGAAGGGATTACCACCGGCTATTCTCACATATACCCTTAAGAGATACCAAGTTCGTATTGCAGACATACACGGGGCATAAAGTATACCCCATGGGAAAGATAAGAGTCAAAGTGAGAGATAGGGGTAAAGAACACCCAAGAATGAACTTATATGTACTACATGAGGGAGGACCACCACTTCTAGGACGGGAGTGGATCAAGAAAATAGACATGGAATGGCACTATCTAAAAACCATAACGAGTGAGGACTCGGTGCAGACAATCAGCTCAGATTCTGAAACGGATGACGATAAGACCAACCCAAATATGAAAGACAAGGCTGAAATGGACTTGCCGACGAAGGTTGGAGAAACAACGGCATGCATAAAGGCTTATGCTCCAGAGAAGAACAAAGTTTCAGAACAGAACTCCACTGAACAACGACAACCTAGTTCGACAGAAAATTCTGAGCCTGTTCAAGTTACGGACATATCCATGACGGAAGAACACCGAGCTCGGACTCAAACTTATTTCAAATTACGACAACAATTAGAACAATTGAGTTACCGTCTCGTACAAGAGATGAAAACAATGAAAAAGTTCTATGACACCGAATGGGAGAATCTGGAAAGACAACAGAAGCAGCTAGCTCAAGCAGAGAGTGACCATAGAGCCATCGTGACCAATTACTGATCACATCTCCCTTATGCTGTTCAGGAGTTAGAATATTTGCAGGAAGAAGCAAATGAAGAGGAATCTTCAGGAAGCCAGGATTTTATTCCAGTTCTTCTCTATGACTCCTTACAAGCAGAGGGTGAGAAGTTGAAAGAACAGTATGAACAGGCCCAGGCTACAATTCTGGAAGGGGTTAACTCGGCAACCTCCGAAAAGCTAGCTTCAGTGGAAGCATATGAGCAACTGAAGGTTGAACATGAGCAAGAAGTCCAAAGGCTGCAGGAAATTCTTGATGAGCTCAAGGCCAAGACAGACTCATCGGTAGAAGTTCCATCCATAGATGAGAAATTAGAGGTGAAAGACATGGCAGAACATGAAAGACAAGATGTACAAGAACTCATAAAAATATTAAAGGAAACCCAAGACAAATATGGGGCGGCAATGACCGAGATTCAACAACTTGAAGAACAGATTCAACTGGGAATCCGTTCAGTGGAAGAAAAGGGAACTGTAAGAAACACAGAGACTGTAAGAATGGCCTCTGAACATGAGCTAGAGAGCATCAAGGCGCAACTTCTCCGAGCGCTGGAAGCCAAAGTACAAGAGGAAAAGAAGGTGAAAGCATTGGAGGAAAAGGTGGATGAAACGGAGAAGACTCTGACCCACAGTCTTCCCGTGGAAGAGTTAACGGTCAGCCAACTCCTTCATATGCTGAAGGCCAAGACTCTACAATGGGAACAATCTGAACACGAGCTTCAATCTTCAAAGGGAAGGAGTTCGGAGCTCTCAAAAGTTATGGAAATAGCTGAGGTTGCAACACAGATTTTACAGGGATGCCAAAAGTACGCTGAATCACGTCAATGTGAACAGCAGAATGTTGAAACAGCTGCTCCAGTAGAAGGATTGAATAGCCTGATCAATCAATCCCCGAGGGAAGGGGAAGTGTTGAAATCACAAACGAGGTCATTAGTGAAGGATTTGCAGGAAACCCAGGAAGAGCGGGATGAATATGAACGCATGAAGAAGTCTCTTCAGGAAAGATGTCTAGGGAGGGAACAACAGTCGGCTAACGTCCAGTTGGGTACGGAAGAAGTAGCAGGCCCTCTCGCTAGACTAGCTCAGGACGACACCGAATATTACCATGACCTGTTGAGTGACACTGAATATTACGAGGATCTGGTCTGCCCAGCTTGTGATGAAAACTCCCAAAGTGCAGAAATCAGGATGAAGCACTTAAAGTCTAAGGAACATAGAGAGATGGTGGCGCTACAGCTGGCAGCTGATAAGGGAGCCCCGAGAGTCTCCAAGAAGCAGAAAAGAAAAAGAAGAAGCAGAAGATGATAACCATCAAAATCATTATCATTCCTACCAGATCATGCACGTGGGCCCTACAAAGGGAGATAAATCAGTTGGAAAGTAAGGAAAATTACCAAGGCAATACAGCTGTTTGTAAAAGTCAGCATTGCTGGTTCAGCAGGACGGGAGTTCAAGCTGTTACGTCAAGGGGAAGACTAGTGGAGGAGTCACGCTAGCAATGTGAACCGGCTACACCACAGCGATGTTGTTCGGACCGAGTCAAGACTAGAGACTGAATCTATACACTGTTCCCACAGAGACTGAACCTGTGAACTGTTTCCCACAGAGACTATATCTGTAAATTGTTTACCTGAAGTTGAATATATGTATGTTAATGAGAAATAGTATGTTGTAAGCTAAAAAGGGAGGATTGTAGTGTATGTAACCGTCTACCTTTAAGAGACTATTGTATGTAACCGTTCACCTTTAAGAGAACTATTTTAGGTGTGGCACTACTTGTTTGGCTTCTGTATACGGTAATACCGACGGTGACCACACCGGTATATAAGTGCTGTAGCATGATTTATAGGCAGATTCGCCCTGACCTTCGAATAGTATAGTCCTGTTGTATGTTACTCCTGAAGTCTGTGTCGTAATTAACTGCACAACCCACAGACTTTACAGTAGTGGCACCAGGAATGCTGTCATCTTGAGAGAGGACAGCAACTCCCTGCTCGACCAACACACTGGCACTCCCACGGGGCAGCACTTCAGCATCCGGAGCAATCTGATGGAGCACGGATTGCTGGCCTGCTGCGGCACAGTGAGAGCCCCGGGGAAATCTGCCCAATCCAGCGAGGGTGGCAGCAGTCAGTGCTCGCGTGGCCTCAATCTGCGTCTGCATGAGACCAGCAACTGACTGCATTGCAGCACTTAGCATTTGCGTGGCAGCCACCTGTGCTACAGCGAAGTGCTCCAAACTCCTTGCCAGTGATTCAATCAATTCGGGCAACCTTGCCACTGCAGCCATGAGCTCAGTGTGCCTTTGCTTCGCCTGGGTGCTCATATAAGCAAGGACCCGCTCCTTGTCTGCGTCCAGTGCAGCAGGACTCGAGGCCATACACTCACTCCAGGGAGAAGGCCCCCGAGCTTCCCTAACCCCCTCACGTTGCTGCAGCCCGCTGGGTCCTGGAGCTTCACCATCATCAGACCATACCCCACTGCTCCCCCCCAGGGAAGGCGTGTCCCCAGTATGGGCATGGGCTGCCTCGGTAGAGGGTGGCACTGATGGTCCGGCTTCCTCTTCCTCCTCGCCTTCAGCTTCACTCTCACTGGCAGCTTGAGTGCCTGTCTCCTCACCTGGTGAATCACCATCTGAAAGCAGGGAGGTACAAGAGTGGCTTTAGTGTGAGGACATGTTGGCAGCAAGGGAGGCATGAGTGCAGCGATTTAGTGATTTGGATTGAAAGTGTCAAAGGCTGCTGTTGTGAGGAACAACTATAAGGAGAGAGGGCAAAAAGGTGATGACCTTACCATTGCTGTCCAGAACGGGGTCGGCGTCTCCAGTGGCGATGGGACCAATCACCCGGCTTGCCATAATCCTGTGGACGCGCTGCTCAAGATCGCTGAGGGGTTGAAGCTGAGGCTGCCCTCCACCGGTCCGTTGCTGCTGTCTCCTATTATGAGACAGCTTGGCCTGCAAGAAAAAGGACGGCATCTGAGTAAATATGCAGCCATGCTATTGCCTGAAATGCTTCCCATGGTAGAATAGCCCTTACTGTATGCAGCCGTGATCTTGCCTGAAAAGCCTCCCATGGTTGAATAGCCCTTATTGTATGCAGAATGTGCGTGTGTGTTTGATGAAAGGGCCATAGGTGTTGGATGAGTGTTGGGCATTGGGGCTTTCAAGACCCTCTGGCCATAAAGTGAGGTTGAGATGGAGGGATTAAGAGGTTTTGAAAAAAAGGCACTCACCCTGACGACCCGAGTGAGGTCGTTGAACTTTTTCCTACATTGCACATGGGTCCTAGGCACCATGCTGCTTGAGGACACTCTCTGAGCCACCTCCCTCCACACTCTTCTGTACTCGCATGGCAAAGGCCTCCTGCCACTCTCTGGGTACAGAATGGATCTTCTGCACTCCACCCCGTGAACCAGAGCCTCCAAAGCTCGCTCGCTAAAGCGCTGTGCTCGCTCCCTGGCCCTTTCCATAGTGTCTGGCTGCTAGATTTAGCCACAGGTCTGCCCAGGCTGAGATTCAAGGCCCCAGTGAGCAGGGTGTGGCTGCAGAGCAAGATCGACCCTCCCCTTTAAGAGCTTACCGGCGCCAGTGTCTGTGTTCAATTGCTAACTGACAGCACCTGTGCTGCACCCGCCCTCTGAGGCAACGCCTCGCTCCTCGGCCTTAGCGCCTTAAGAGAGTTGTGTAGTGACTGATTTAGCACCCCAATCACCTCCAGGGGCGATAAAAGCCAAGTTTGCTGTCAGAGGCGATAATTAGCGCCAGGCGCTAAACTTTGCGTACCACCAGTAATGGTGCCCCATATGGGGCGATACTGAATTTTTCCCCCATAGAGTTATACAGCACAGAAAGAGGCCCATCGGCCCATCGTGTCTGCGCTGGCCATCAAGCCCTGTCTATTCTAATCCCATTTTCCAGCACTTGGTCCGTAGCCTTGTATGCTATGGCGTTTCAAGTACTCATCTAAATGCTTCTTGAATGTTGTGAGGGTTCCTGCCTCTACCACCCTTTCAGGCAGTGAGTTCCAGATTCCAACCACCCTCTGGGTGAAAAAGTTTTTCCTCAAATCCCCTCTAAACCTCCTGCCCCTTACCTTGAAACTATGCCCACAGGTTATTGACCCCTCTACTAAGGGGAAAAATTCCTTTCTATCTACCCTATCTATGCCCCTCATAATTTTGTACACCTCAATCAGGTCCCCACTCAGCCCTCTCTGCTCTAAGGAAAACAACCCCAGCCTGTCCAGTCTCTCTTCATAGCTGAAGCGCTCCAGCCCAGGTAACATCCTGGTGAATCTCCTCTGCACCCTCTCCAATGCAATCACATCCCTCCTATAGTGTGGCGACCAAAACTGCACACAGTATTCCAGCTGTGGCCTGACTAATGTTTTGTACAGCTCCATCATAACCTCCCTGCTCTTATATTCTATGCCTCGGCTAATGAAGGCAAGTATCCCATATGCATTTTTAACCACCTTATCCACCTGTCCTGCTGCCTTCAGGGGTCTATGTACATGCACACCAAGGTCCCTCTGAGCCTCTGTCCTTCCGAGGGTCCTACCATTCATTGTGTATTCCCTTGCCTTGTTAGTCCTCCCAAAATGCATCACCTCACACTTTTCAGGGTGAAATTCCATTTGCCACTGTTCTGCCCATCTGACCAACCCGCTTATATCATCCTGTAGCCTGAGGCTTCCCTCCTCGCTATTTACCACTCCAACAATTTTCGTGTCATCTGCGAACTTACTGATCATACCTCCTACATTCATATCTAAATCATTAATGTACACTACAAACAGCAAGGGGCCCAGCACCGATCCCTGCGGTACACCACTGGACACAGGCTTCCAGTCACAAAAACAACCTTCAACCATCACCCTCTGCCTCCTACCACTAAGCCAATTTTGGATCCAATGTGCCAAATTGCCCTGGATCCCATGGGCTCTTACCTTCTGGACCAGTCTCCCATGCGGGACTTGTCAAAAGCCTTACTGAAGTCCATGTAGACTACATCAACTGCACTACCCTCATCCACACACCTAGGTACCCCCTCGAAAAATTCAATCATGCAAACAAAGAAACATAGAAACATAGAAGATAGGAGCAGGAGTAGGCCATTCAGCCCCTCGAGCCTGCTCTGCCATTCAATGCGATCATGGCTGATCATCCAAGTTCAGTACCCGGTCCCTGCTTTCTCCCCATACCCCTTGATCCCTTTAGCCTTAAGAAATATATCCAACTCCTTCTTGAATATATTTAATGTATTGGCCTCTACTGCCTTCTTTGGTAGAGAATTCCACAGGTTCACCACTCTCTGGGTGAAGAAATTCCTCCTCATTTCTGTCCTAAAAGGCCTACCCCCTATCCTTAGACTGTGACCCCTGATTCTGGACTCCCCGACCATCGGGAACATCCTCCCTGCATCTAGTCTGTCCAGTCCTGCCAGAATTTTATAAGTTTCAGTGAGATAATCAAATTGGTTAGACATGATTGCCCCCTGACAAAGCCATGCCGACTATTCTTGATTAATCCTTGCCTCTCCAAGTGGAGACTTATTCTGTCCCTCAGAATTTTTTTGAATAATTTCCCTACCACTGATATTAGGCTCAGTGGCCTGTAATTCTCTGGTTTATCCCTGCTACCCTTCTTGAATAATGGTACTACATTAGCTGTCCTCCAGTCCTCTGGCACCTCCCCTGTGGCCAGAGAGGTTCTGAAAATTTGTGCCAGTGCCCCTGCAATCTCCTCCCTTGCCTCACACAGCAGCCTGGGATACATCTCGTCTGGGCCTAGGGATTTATCCACTTTTAAGCCCACTAAAACCGCTAGTACCTCCTCCCTCTCAATGCTAATTTGTTCAAGTATATCACAATCCCCCTGCCTGATTTCTATGCCTATATCGTTCTTCTCCATAGTGAACACAGATGCAAAATATTCATTTAAAACCTCACCTACATCTTCTGGCTCTACACACAGATTGCCACTCTGGTCCCTAATGGGCCCTACTCTTTTCCTGGTTATCCTCTTGCTCTTAATATACTTATAAAACACCTTGGGATTTTCCTTTATTTTGCCCGCCAATGTTTTTTCATGCCCCCTCTTTGCTCTCCTAATTTCTTTTTTAATTACCCCCCTGCACTTTCTATACTCCTCTAGGGCATCCACTGTTTTTAGTCCTTTGTATCTGCCAAAAGCCTCCCTTTTTTTCCTAATCCATTCTTATATATCCCTTGATAGCCAGGGTTCCCTCGACTCATTGGTCCCACTTTTGACCTTTACGGGAATATCTTGGTGCTGTACTCTCTCTATTTCTTTCTGAATGACTCCCACTGCTCTGATGTGGATTTTCCTACAAGTAGCTTATCCCAGTCCACTTTGGCCAGATCCTGCCTTATCATATTAAAATCGGCCTTCCCCCAATTTAGAACCTTTACTTCCGGTCCATCTTTGGCTTTTCCATGACTACCTTAAATCTCACCAAATTATGGTCACTGTCACCAAAATGCTCTCCTACTGACATTTCTACCACTTGCCCGGCTACATTCCCTAGAATTAGTTCTAGTACCGCCCCCTCTCTTGTAGGACTTTCTACATACTGACTCAAAAAGCTCTCCTGGATGCACTTTAAGAATTCCACACCCTCTAAGCCTTTCACACTCTGACTATCCCAGTTAATATTGGAGAAGTTGAAATCCCCTACTATTATTACCCTATTATTTCTACACTTCTCTGAGATTTGTCTACATATCTGTTCCTCTGTCTCCTATAATATAATGGCCCAGAAATTGGTGTCGGGGGCTTCCTGCGGGTGCAAGCCCCCGACCTACACTTACATAGCGTGCCGACAGTTGAAGCCTGGCCCTGCGTGGATTTCCTGTCAGTGGCCCGGATCAGCTCCCGGCGCGCTGTGCTTGCGTGATCCAGCGGCGTAGTTAGTTCGATGAGCCAGCTGGGATCACGTGAGCACTGGGCAACCAATCGGAGGTTGCAAAAGTTCATTCATGAGTTTGATAGTAAGAACTGTCAAACTCATGAAAACTCCGGGTGCCCAAAACAGTACTTAAACTTCAAATAAAAGTTAAAAAAAATCCCACTAATTAAATGAACTATTAATAACTGTAAAAAAAACTAATTTAAACAATTATTCAAATTTTTGAAAAAAATAAATTTTTAACAAATCGGGTCTAAAAATACACTTACCTTACTGTAAAGTCTTTAAAAATAATAAACCTGTGGAAAAAAAATTCTAACTTTAATTGATAGACCACTTACCTTTTAAAACTAAGTACTTACGTCTGCTTTTTTCTCGCGTAAAAACTGGAGGCCTTATCGCACGGGCAACCCTGTAAAAAAAAAAGGAATTTCATCGCGCACGCGCAGACTCCTGCACGCACGCGTTCCACCTCTGAACCCCTTGGTTCAGAGGAAAAGAAATGTCAGTTTTCTGCGCATGCGCTGTGCATGCTGAAAACCGGCACTTCCATCGGGCCCACGCGTGAGTACACGGTGCTTACTCACGCGTTGGGACCCGAATTACTGGGCCAATATAATGCTAGCCCTTGCTTTTCTACCATCATACCTTTTAATGTAGTTTCCCAATCAACCTTAGCCAAATTGCACCTCATACCTACGTAGTTTGCTTTGTTTAGATTTAAGACCCTAGTTTTGGATTCAACTAAATCACTTTCAAACTTAATATAAAATTCTATCATATTATGGTCACACTTCCCTAAGGGCCCCTTCACTACAAGGTTATTAATTAACCCTTTCTCATTGCACAATACCAGATCTAAAATACGGGAACGGTAGCATAGTAGTAATGTCACTGGGCTAGTAACCCAGATGCCTGGATTAATGATACAGAAATGTGAGTTCAAATCCCACCATGGCAGCTGGGGAATTTAAATTCAGTTAATTAAATAAATCTGGAATAAAAAGCTATTATCAGTAATGGTAACCATGAAACTATCGGATTGTCGTAAAAACTCATCTGGTTCACCAATGTCCTTTAGGGAAGGAAATCTGCCAGTCCTTACCTAGTCTGGCCTATATGTGACTCCAGACCCACAGCAATGTGATTAACTCTTAACTGCCCCCTGAAATGGGCTAACAAGCCACTCAGTTGTAAAAAAACCACAACAAAATACAATCATAAGAATGAAACTGGATGGACCACCCGGCATCGACTTCGGCACCAGCTACAGACACGGCAAGGACACACCCAGCCCAGTCGACCCTGCAAAGTCCTCCTCTCCAACATCTGGGGAATTGTGCCAAAATTGCGAGAGCTGTCGTACAGACTAGTCAAGCTCCAGCCTGACATAATCATACCTTTCAGCCAATGTCCCAAACTCCTCCATCACCATTCCTGGGTATGTCTTGCCCCACCAGGGGAGGCGACACAGTGGTATACAGTCAGGAAGGAGTGGCCCTGGGTGTCCCTCAACATTGACTCCGGAGCCCATAAAGTCTCATGGCTTCAGGTCAAGCATGGGCCAGGAAACCTCCTGCTGATTACCACCTACTGCCCTCCCTCAGCTGATGAATCAGTACTCCTCCATGTTGAATGCCACTTGGAAGAAGCACTGAGAGTAGCAAGGGCACAGAATGTACTCTGGGTGGGGGACTTCAGTGTCCATCACCAAGAGTGGCTCGGTAGCACCACAGCTGGCCGAGTCCTGAAGGACATAACTGCGGGTCTGGGCCTGCGACAGGTGGTGAGAGAACCAACACGAGGGAAAAACCTACTTGATTCTCGTCCTCACCAATCTACCTGTTGCAGATGCATCTGTCCATGACAGTATTGGTAGCAGTGACCACCGCACAGTCATTGTGGAGATGAAGTCCCATCTTCACATTGAATACACCCTCCATCGTGTTGTGTGGCACTACCACCGCGCTAAATGGGACAGATTCAGAACAGATCCAGCAGCTCAAAACTGGGCATCCATGAGGTGCAGTGGGCCATCAGCAGCAGCAGAATTGTATTCCACCACAATCTGTAACCTCGTGGCCCAGCATATCCCTCACTCTACCATTACCATCAAGCCAGGGAACCAACCCTGGTTCAATAAGGTGTGTAGAAGAGCATGCCAGGAGCAGCACAATGCGTACGTAAAAATGCAGTGCTAACCTGGGGAAGCTACAGCACAGGACTACTTGCATGCTAAAAAGCGGAAGCAGCATGCTATAGGCAGAACTAAGCGATCCCACAATCAACAAATCAGATCAAAGCTCTGCAGTCCTGCCACATCCAGTCGTGAATGGTGGTGGACCATTAAACAACTAATGGGAGGAGGAGGCTCCATGAATATCCCCATCCTCAATGATGGTGGAGCCCAGCACGTGAGTGCAAAAGACAAGGCTGAAGCGTTTGCAACCATCTTCAGCCGGGAGTACCAAGTGGATGATCCATATTGTCCTACACCTGAGGTCCCCACCATCACAGAAGCCAGTCTTCAGCCAATTCGATTCACTCCACGTGATATCAAGAAATGGCTGAGTGCACTGGATACAGCAAAGGCTATGGGCCTGAACAACATCCTGGCTGTCGTGCTGAAGACTTGTGCTACAGAAGGAGCCACGCCTCTAGCCAAGCTGTTCCAGTACAGCTACAACACTGGCATCTATCCGACAATGTGGAAAACAGCCCATGTATGTCCTGTCCACAAAAAGAAGGACAAATCCAATCCTGCCAATTACCGCCCCATCAGTCTACTCTCAATCATCAGCAAAGTGATGAAAGGTGTCAATGAGAGTGCTATCAAGCAGCACTTAATCACCAATAACCTGCTCACTGATGCCCGGTTCGGGTTCCGCCAAGACCATTCGCCTCCCAACCTCATTACAGCCTTGGTCCAAACATGGACAAAGGAGCTGAATTCCAGAGGTGAGGTGAGAGTGCCTGCCCTTGACATCAAGGCAGCATTTGACCGAGTGTGGCATCAAGGAGCCCTAGTAAAACTGAAGTCAATGGGAATCGGGGGGAAAACTCTGCACTGGCTGGAGTCATACCTAGCACAAAGAAAGATGGTTGTGGCGGTTGAAGGTCAATCATCACAGCCCCAGGGCATCGCTGCAGGAATTCCTCAGGGCAATGTCCTAGGCCCAACCATCTTCAGCTGCTTCATCAATGATCTTCCCTCCAACATAAGGTCAGAAATGGGGATGTTCGCTGATAACTGCACAGTGTTCAGTGCCATTCACAACTCCTCAGATAATGTAGCAGTCCATGCCCGCATGCAGCAAGACCTGAACAATGTTCAGGCTTGGGCTGATAAGTGGCAGGTAACATTCGCACCACAGAAGTGCCAGGCAATGACTATCTCCAGCAAGCGAGAGTCTAACTACCGCCCCTTGACATACCATCGCCAAATCCCCCACTATCAACATCCTGGGGGTCACCATTAACCAGAAACTTAACTGGACCAGCCACATAAATACTGTGGCAACAAGAGCAGTTCAGAGGCTAGGTATTCTGCGATGAGTGTCTCGCCTCCTGACTCCCCAAAGCCTTTCCACCATGTACAAGGCTCAAGTCAGGAGTGTGATGGAATACTCTCCACTTGCCTGGATGAGTGCAGCTCCAACAACACTCAAGAAGCTCGACACCATCCAGGACAAAGCAGCCCGCTTCATTGGCACCCAATGCACCTCCTTCAACATTCACACCCTCCACCACCGGCATACCGTGGCTGCAGTGTGTACCATCTACAAGATGCACTGCAGCAACTCGCCAAGGCTTCTTCGGCAGCACCTCCCAAACCCACAACCTCTTCCACCTAGAGGGACAAGGGCAGCAGGCACATGGGGACACCACCACCTCCAAGTTCCCCTCCAAGTCACACACAATCCTGACTTAGAGGTATATCGCCGATCCTTCATTGTTGCTGGGTCAAAATCCTGGAACTCCCTCCCTAACAGCACTGTGGGAGTACCTTCACCACACAGACTGCAGCGGTTCAAGAAGGTGGCTCACCACCACATTCTCAAGGGCAGCTAGGGATGGGCAATAAATGCTGGCCTTGCAGCGACGCCCACATCCCATAAAACAAATTTAAATAAAATAGCCTGTTCCCTAGTTAGTTACTCAACATACTGATTTGGTACAGGTCACAACACACGCCAGATAGCAATTCCCTCCTCCCCACCTTCCCCTACGCATCTCCTAGCCTCCGCTCTGCGAAACACTTTGTAACATTTTATATAAGTGCAAGTTGCTGTGGTGTCTTTACACTGGTAAAGCTATTTCAAATTAGCCAGAAATTTTGTACCAATTAAATGAGTGCAATTTTTGTAGTAGTTTGAGTAGCATTTGGAGTATGACTATTTGCACGTAAATTTAGTGCAAAGCTGTTAAATATGCTTTTGATGCACTAAAGAATATTCCTAAACTATTACTGATATATCCAAGTAGCTGCACCACTATATATGTTGAGACAAAAATAGCACAGACCCTTGTAATCTGACAAAGCCACACAAACTATGTCATAGAATTGTGTCAGATTGTACGTTGGTTGTACTGCTCCACCCCTGCATTCAATATGAATACCTTGGCCATGGCCCTTGCTCAAAGCAAGTTAAGAGAAACATATTGTTTGGATAAAGATGGGTTACAGGCAAGTTTTTGACATAATTGAACCTTGCGGTTCTTCCTCCCCAAAGGCACTTCTTTGACTTAGCATGTATTGAAAACACAAATAGTAGACAAAATAAATAATGTTGATCTCCTCTTCTAACATAAATATGAGAATTATTTGAGCACTAAGTGGTTTATGCAGTTTTTAGGACACAAATGTTTTCTATTGTGTAATGTGAATATATTGGGCCGGATCTTTCTTGAAAAGTAATGTTGTGTTAATGATGCACGGCATTAATAATGCGCAAATCAGCCAGCAAGTTCAGGGGTTTAAGAGATATGTTGTGAGTAGTGAATCTCCAGAACTTTCTTGTCGATTTATGCCACTCCACTGTTTGCTTCGCACAAACAGCATCTCGTCTTTAGCCTCACTGTTATTTTTAAGAACCTGTTGGATTTGCATGTTAATTTCCCATTAAACTCATCACAGAAAGTTAGGGCTGGAACTTATCGGCATAAGTAACTCTTTAACGATGTGATCATTGTTAATGCAATGCCAATCAACTTCTCTGGCCCATAAAGAGAACAATTTAAACTGTGCAATCTCATTCCTGCATGTAGTAAATTGTTGTTAGAGATTTTAAAAATATCAAATTTTTAATTTTCACATTTTTTTCTTAGTTTTCCTTTCTGTCTCTTTTTTCTCTTTCTTAATCCAATCTTTCTTTCTTTCTCTTTATTTTTCTTTCTTTAGTTCATTTCACTCTAATTCACCCTTATTCTCCGTTGCTCCTCTGTTTCTTTCTCAACACTTAAATCTCCTTGGTTAAAGAGATAGGGGGAAAAGTTGGCTCGTGCCCCCTTTGGGGCTCTAACATCTTCGGAGCGCTACTTTTAGCACCCCAAGAAAGTTAGTGCCCCATGCCCGAAATTGAATGCAAGTGCCCCAAGCAGGAGGCGGGGAGCTACTGGAAGCGCTCCCCCACCCTCTTGGGGTGCTCCCATTGAATATTGCGGTGCTACGTGCAGCAGTGCCACACGCATCGGCATGTTGCGCCATGGTACTGAAGGCCACCCTCCCCTGATTAAAGGGGAGGGGACTAGCGCAGCGTGCACCAGGGCCCTGCTGGACCACTGGGGAGCAGGGTGCCAGCAAAAGAGCCCAGCACCCCATGGGAGGATGCGAGAGGGGGCTGGCAGATGGCCAAAAAAAAATGGCCGCCTGATACATGCCCTGTAATTTGCGCTGCCCCGGCCGCAAACACGGCACCCTGACACTGTCAGACATAGGGGCCGATTTTAACTCAGCTGCGGGGAATTGTCGGGTTCCCCGAATTTGGTGTTTCCCACACGAATCTAAATGTTTCTGTGAGATTGATGCAATTTTAACTCAATTGGCCAATTGATTTCCAACATGTGGGAAGCCTTGGCAATTGAGTATTTCCAGTCAGAAAGTCGCAGAATATGACATCTTCATTGCTGCTGCTTTTAGGGCCCACAGCAAGCCTGCTTCTTCTGCAGGCTTCCAAACTTCACCATTGAGATGACACAGGAGCCTGCAGGAGCAACGGCCAGCAGGAGGGCAAGAGCTGTCCCCAAATTTGACGAGGCTTCACTCCAGGCATTACTGGGTGGTGCTAGGGCCCACAGGGAGGTCCTGTTCCCTTCATCAGGGAGGAAGAGGCCTCCTAGTCAGACCAAAGCTGTGTGGCTACAGGTGGCAGGGGAAGTCAACTCCTTTGGGCTCACACGGCGCACCTGGATGCAGTGCAGGAAAAGATTCCATGACCTTCATCGCACTGGAAAAGTAAGTACTGTATGAAGTTTCCATCACCCTCAATCTGATCCCCATTGCCTTTCCTCACCAGCACTCAGCTTAAGCAATCTCTTCCTCCACATCCCACTAGACACTCACATCCATGCACTCTTACCCATTCCCTCTCTCTCAATGCTCACATTCATATAACTATTCCACCATGCAGCCCTCATACTCCCTCTCACTCTGATGCTTTGAACACAACTGACAACACACAGGGAGGGCCCTTGGTCTTGCAACCTCACTCCATCTTTGTCTCCTTCTAAGTATCTATGCTATGCAATCTCTGCACTCACTCCTTCAATCTCACTCAACCTCCACTTGTCTCCCTCATTGCAGGAAAAGAGAGCTCACAATAGGAGAGAGCGAGCCAGGACAGGAGGAGGGCCGCCCTCATTAGCCCAGCTCACCCCCTGGGAGGAAGGCGCCCTGGAGATTGTTCAGTGCTGACATAGATGCGGAAGTTGGGGAAGGAGAGACAGGTGCATCCCCGCAAGCTGGTGACAGAATAGTTTTCCATCTCTCTCATTGGCATTGCATGAGTCGCTGATAATGACTTCTGAAGCTATATCATATGGACTTATGATCATCTGCAAAATGCAATGTGCATGTAACCTTGGCATCACATCTCTAACTTTTTCCTTGACTCCCCCAAAGGATCATCGAGAGCCCCCATCCCCAGTGTGCAGAAGGAAGAGCCTGAGATGCCAGACTCCTCAGAGGAATCTGCAACCTCTGAGGGCACAGCGTCAGCAGAAATAAGCGCACCCAGCACCAGCGCAGACACTCACACCTCGGTGGGACCTTCGGGACATAGAGTAGAGTTGTCACCTGGTGTATCAGAGCTCACAAGTGAGCATCAGCAGATTGTAGAGACAGGTACAGCAGTGGAGAGTCCTCATCGGAGGGCGTAGGACTCTGCCAGCTCGGCTCAGCTGCATGTCGACCCTCTGCCTCTGGATCCATCCATAAGATCAGAGGTGATTGAACACCATGCACAGATGCAGGAGTCTCTGGCAGGTTTTGTCTCTAGGGTTGCTGCGCGTGTGGAGCGAGTGGAGGAGTCCATAGCGAACATGAGCAGAGCCTTTGTGGAGTCATTGGCGCATGAACGCATCAACATGGAAAGGATGGCTACCTACGTGGAAAAGATTGCTGCCTCCATGGTAAGGCTGGCTACGGTAGAGGAGAGGAGCGCTACGGCCATGGCGGAGGTTAGTCACCAGGGTATGGAAAACATGGTGAGTGTTCAGAATAGAATGACATCTCTTGAGGAGCGATGGGCATCTATTGAACAGAGAAACCAGACCTTCATGGAAGTCCTTCTGAGTAGGACTGCCATTGCAGATACGGGTCCCCATGGCCCCCCTGATGTGCAGCAAGGTGCTCTCAAGCCACTTGCAGGCACTGAGGGGGACCTGACCCTTGAGAGGGAGGTTGGTGGCAGACCTCAAGGAAGTGGGGGCTCCTCTCCAAGCGCTCACACTTCCATGCCACTGCAGAGCCCTCGGTCAGAGCCCCGCCGGAGTCCACACCCAACTGAGATAGATGTCTCAACCCCTGCATAGCCGCAGGAGCAGCAGACTGCTGACGAGCCATACAGGCTCGCCACCCCAGAGGACGCCCGCCAAAGGTGTTGAGAGAGGAGCTGTTGTATCCGTGTGTTAATAGAGACACTGAAGGCAGGAGTTGGTTTCACAGGTGTTTACTGAACAAAGTCTGGAGGTGAACTAACTGATACAACACAATATACAGGCTTATATAGCCTGAGTGGCCATTACCGGCATTACAGTACACAGGGGGCTCTTAAAGGCACATACACTACAATTCCTCCCCTTTTAGCCAACCAGTACATAATATTTTAAGTAATCATTAATTACATGTTACAAGAACAATAATCTACACATTGCTGCAGTTAATCAATTATAAGTCAGTCTCTCTGGAGGCTTCCTGTCTCGGTCCGGATAACGCCTCGGTGGTGTAGTAGTTTCTGGTGGTGTAGTAGGTTCTTTTGGCAAGGCTGATTCGGCTTGAATGCCAGTGTCGGGTTCATCTGGTTCCTGTATCACCGGATTGGAGGTAGATGCTATGGGTATCTCTACTTCATCATTAGGCGTATAGAGTTGTAGTGTAGGTTGTCCCTTTTCGGATGACTCTATGATCTGGTCAGCATGGCGCCTTATTATGCTTTCTCCAATGTCCAAGGTATACATCAGCGGTCCTAGTCGTGTGCAAATAGTTCCAGGCTGCCATTTCTCGGTACGGTAGTCCCGGGCCAAAACTTGTTGACCTATCTGGAAGGTTCCAGTTGGCCTTTCATTCATGCCTTGAAATTGTCGGTTCTCCACGTCCCTTCTGATGTTTGGCTTGATCAAATCCAGCCGGCATCTTAGGCTTCTATTGAAGAACATCATGGCGGGAGTTTGGTTTGTAACCATATGTGTTGCATTCCTGTATGCAAACAACAAGTTATCTACCTTATGCTGAAGTTTTATGTCTTCATTACCCATGGCCTTTATGGCCTTCTTGAAGGTCTGGACAAACCTTTCAGCCAATCCATTGGTGGTGGGATGGTATGGGGCGGACGTGTAGTGCTTAACCCCATTGTTTTTTAAGAACTTCCTGAATTCTTCGGACACAAATTGCGGTCCATTATCAGAACAGATCTGTTCAGGCAGCCCATTTCTGGCAAATATGGTCCTTAATACTGTGATGGTTTTTTCCGTGGTGGTGGAGGACATCTTTATTACCTCCGACCACTTGGAGTGTGCATCAACCGCGATTAAGAACATTGAGTCCATAAATGGACCAGCAAAGTCGATGTGTACCCTTTGCCATGGAGATGAGGGCCACTCCCATGGATGTAGAGGGGCTTGTGGTGGAACGTTTGGGACCTTCTGGCATCCTAGGCAGCTCTTGGTCATTTCTTCGATGTCGCCATCGATACCTGGCCACCATACAAACGCCCTGGCTAGGTTCTTCATTTTCACTCCACCCAGATGCCCCTCATGAAGCTCCTTTAGCACTTTATCCTGGAGTTTGGGTGGAATCACCACTCTGGATCCACACATCAAGGTTCCTCGGCACACTGACAGCTGTTCTCTTCTTTGCGAGAATACTGGCAACAGTGGTTCGCCATGTGCTGGCCATCCCTTCACTGTTAAATCGTAGAATCGTGAGAGAGTCGGGTCATTTCTCGTTTCCCTTTCAATGGCAGAATTTGTTACTGGTAGACATTCCACTATGGTAGAGTGGAACATCTCCACTGGGTCTACTGTAGCTGCCTCTTCTACCGTTGGCAACGGTAGGCGCGATAAACCGTCAGTATTCCCATGCTGTTTTGATCCTTTGTATTCTATGTCATATTGGTGTGCCCCTAGAAAAAGGGACCACCTCTGTAGCCTTTGCGCTGTCATAATGGGAACACCCTTTTTAGGGTTGAATATGGAGATGAGGGGTTGATGGTCAGTCAACAAGGTAAATTTTTGTCCGTGTAGGTAATGGTTGAATTTCTTCACTCCCCACACCAGGCTGACTGCTTCCCTGTCGATTTGGGCATAGTTACGCTCAGCTGAGTTCAATGAGCGTGACGCAAAAGCTATCGGCCGCTCCGAGCCATCAGGGAATCTATGTGATAATACCGCTCCTACGCCGTAAGGGGATGCATCGCACGCCAGTCTGATTGGCAGTGATGGGTTGTAATGAGCCAAAGCTTCCTTGGACGTGATTAAGTCTTTGCATTTATGGAAGGCACTTTTAGTCTTCGCTCCATTTCCAAATTACTCCTGTTTGTAGCAGTTCATTAAGAGGGTGCAGAAGAGTTGATAAGTTCGGTAAAAATTTATGATAGTAATTTATCAATCCCAGGAACGACCTTAATTATGAAACATTTTCAGGTGCTGGGGCTTTTATGAGCGCTTCAATTTTTTCAGGTGACTTATGCAACCCATCCTTATTAATTATGTGGCCACAATATGATATTTGTTTCTGGAAAAATTCGCACTTGGGGCGATTTGCTCGTAGGCCCTGTTCTCTCAGCTTAGTGAGTACCTGCTCCAAATTGGCAAGGTGCTCGTTGTCGTTTTCTCCTGTTACAAGGATGTCGTCTAGGTAGCATTGAGTCCCCGGAATCCCTTGGAGGACTTGCTCCATAGCTCTTTGCCAGATAGCTGGAGCTGATGCTACTCCGAAAACCAGTTGATTGTACTGGTACAGGCCTTTGTGTGTATTTATCGTGAGATACTTTTTAGAGGCCTCTTCAACCTCCATCTGTAGATATGCCTGTGCCAAGTTAATTTTGGTGAAACGTTTCCCTCCGGATAGTGAGGCGAAAATATCTTCTATCCTCAGAAGAGGATACTGTACCGTGTGAAGGACCAGGTTTACAGTCACTTTGAAGTCTCCACAGATGCGAATTTTTCTCTGTTCTTCAGGTTTATCATTATTCAACGTTTTCTTCATGACCGGGATGATGGGTGTTTCCCACTCGCTCCAATCTATCTTGGATAATACGCCTGCCTTTTCCAAATTCTCCAGCTCTGCCTCGACTGCTGGGCGAATTGCATATGGCACCGGCCTTGCCTTAAAAAACTTGGGAATTGCCACATCTTCCACTTTTATTGAGGCGGTGATGCCTTTCAAGGTTCCTAGTTTCTCTTGAAACACTTCCTTGGCGTTGGCCAAGATGTCTTTTAATCGTTCAGGTATGACGTCATCCTCATTTTTTTTCTTACTGGTCACCGTCAGTGCCTGAATGGAGTGCCAGTCTAAACGTATCTTCCTGATCCATTCACGTCCCAACAGCGGTGGACCACCATCTTGTAGAACGTATAAATACAACTTCTGTATTTCCTTGCCGTTGTATACAACAGGCACCCTCATTTTTCCTTTGGGGTATACTTTCTGCCCCGTATATGTTTTCAAGATAATGGATGTGTCTTTTAAAGGTATATGCGGAAATAGCCGCTCGTAATCCCATCGAATTATGACGGTCAGAGCTGATCCTGTATCTAGCTCCATTTTAACTGGGGACCCTGCTATCGTGAGGGTAACCCAAATGGTCTGGTAATCTTCTTTGGCAATTACATTATGTAATTTGAGACAGCTTAGTCTCTTGTTTCCGGAGTCGCTATCGCTCTTCTGGTCTTCGGAGCGACTGTCCGTCATCATTTGTACCTTTCTGTACTTTTCTTTTTTGAAGTTTGTCCTGTCCGTGGATTTATTTTTTCCAGATCAGCATACCCGTGCAATGTGTCCAATCTTTCCGCATTGCCTGCATGCTTTGTCCTTGAACCAGCAGTCCCTCTGGTCATGGGTGGATCTGCCGCAGCGATAACATCTCTCGAAACCCTGTGTCATTTCATGGGTGCCGAAGTCCTGTGTCTTTTGCTGTATCTCTGCAGCTCCTCTTGCGGCTGCTTCGTATGATACAGCCATACTGAAAGCCTTGTCCAGTGTCAAATCTTTCTCAGAAAGCAGCCTTTTCTGTGTTCCTTCACTTAGGAGACCGCAGACGAATTTGTCTTGAAGAGAATCTGCCAGTCCTGCCCCGAATTGGCAGTGCTTTGATAGCTTTCTTAATTCGGTGAGGTAATCAGCGTTACTTTCATTCTTGTGCTGATTCCTCTTGAAGAATTTGAATCGTTCCGCTATCAGCAGCGGTGTTGAGTTTAAGTGCTCCTGTAGGGTATCAACAATTTCCTTAAAATTCTTGTCCTTTGGTTTGGCTGGAGTGATTAAGTTTCGTAACAGCCCATATGTCTTTGCGCCCATTAGATTTAGAATTACTGACGCCTTTTTATCATTTTCTATTCCATTTGCTGTGCAATATACCTCCACTCTTTCCACATATGTGGTCCAATCCTCTATATCGTTATCGAAAGCATCAATATTGCCAGCCTTAGGTATCCTGGAAAACAAATGGCGTTTTCCGCGCTTTCCTTTCTTTCCTGCAGAAAGAAAAATGGCACTTCCCGCGCTTTCCAGCCACTGCTGTTGCTGACAACGCTGTTTTCCGCGGTTTTTAAAAAAAAAATTATTTACTGGTGGAGACTCGTTCCCGCCGGACTCTCTGGGACTTTTCCCCCCCTCTGCTAGGTCCGAACGCCGACCTGCTTTGCAGCACCGGCCGCCTCCTGAGTTCTCCCCCCCTCTGTTTCTGTTTGCCTCCGCCTTCGCTGCTTGGCCTTGCTGCAGAGCCAGCCGATGGAGCCCCAGCCCGCCGCCCAGGAAGGATTATTGCAGTACCTGCCACCAGCTCGGCTAGCTGGTGAAACCACAGTTTTTTTTTTGTTTTTTTTCTTGCTTTTCTTCGACTTTGGACGTCTGAGGAATCGATGACCTTGAGGTGCTGCCGAATTGCAGGTAAGTCCGTTTCCAATTCGTCACCACTGTTGTATCCGTGTGTTAATAGAGACACTGAAGGCAGAAGTTGGTTTCACAGGTGTTTACTGAACAAAGTCTGGAGGTGAACTAACTGATACAACACAATATACAGGCTTATATAGCCCGAGTGGCCATTACCGGCATTACAGTACACAGGGGGCTCTTAAAGGCACATACACTACAGGAGCAGCAGGAAAGCGAGCAAGGGGCCTCCACATCTGCTGAAGCCACAGGGGAACCATTACGTAGGAGCATGCGTAAGAGGGAAATAAAGCACAAATAGTCACAAGGGTAGTCACTTGGGTGAAATGTGTATTCTGTAAAAATGCCATCAGTTGTTTGTTTTGCATAAAAATTCTGATGGCAACTTCTGCAGTTGTGGCGTGTGTCATTTCACGAATGGGGCTGGAGGTCCTCCAATACCAAAAAGGGAAGGAAAAAAAGGCCTCCCATGCTTCTGGTAGATGCCTCAGTTGAGGAAGCGCTGAGTGAGGGTGGCAAGAGGGGTTTCCCAGGAGTTCACACTGGAGATGTGTGTGAGGCTCCAACCTTCCACAGATGTGTTTAAGCCTGGTAAAAGTTGCCCCAGGCCTGAGACAACAAAGTCCTGCCACCTGCAAATGAGGACTGATTAAATCTCCTCTTTAATGGTTGACCTGCAGCTGATAGTCAGCAAGCCAATAGTGTTCACACCAGGTTTCACAGGCGTGATCCCCACCAGGCGTGTTTTACGTGGGAAGGGCCTGTTAAAATGGGATTATAAAGGGCAATGAGTGCTGTTTAAGGGCCCTAAAGACCAGTCCCGCCTGTTGCAGGCGGGACTGATTCGGGACCATCAGACACACCTGGGTTAAAATGGCTAGGTGTCGGGAACCAGGCGGGGGGGGGGTCCCGATCCCCTGGTTTTGCGATTTTAATCCCCCACACGCCTCAAAGCCCGCCTGGCGGCTGAGTTAAAATTGAGCCCCCAGTGTCTGGCGGTAGGTCGTGGGTGTGAGCGGGCCGCTGAGCACAGCAATGTCGTCATCAACGGAGGCGCAGCGTCCATTAGCACCCCCCCCCACCACCGGGAGGTGCAAAGCAACTGAATTTTTCCCCATACACTTATGGTCAGCCCATTCACTAGGCTCCCAGATGCCCCATTGCCCTCGTCACACCATAATCAACTCATACTGCGAGCAAATTATGGCGCAATTAAACTTTGAGCTAACTGGTGCAGGGAAAAGATTAACTAACGGTGTACACAGCAAGATGTCCCGCTCCAACAAGATCTGGCCCATTATTTATGTTGTTGACTGTTATGAAGTTATACAAATAAACTGAATCAGTCCTTTTATATGATAATAATTCTGAATAACCTAAAGCTTTAAAATATGGTACCTGGTAGAATCATAGATATTCCAGTGCAGGAGGGGGTCATTTGGCCCATTGTGCCATTGTCACTGCCAGCCCCACGAGAACATTCAATTCTAATCCTAGTTCCTTGTTTTCTCTCTACAAAGTACTCGATTCACTTTCGTCCTGAAAAATCCAAATATGTGATTATTTTTGATGATTAAATACATGAACAGTATTTTGTATCAGTTCAGTGTATTCCTGCTCAATTTAATGGTGGTCAAACACTTTCATAAATTTGTTAAAAGGAAGAAAACGCTAGACCGAGTAATTACAGGCCAGTCTGCCTAACCACGGTCAGGCAGCCCGGTACTCCTCTTGAGTGCCGGGCTCTTTTGCCGGCACCCCGCTCCCTGGTTGCCCAGCTGGGCCCCGGTTCATGCTGTGCTCGGCCCCTCCCCTTTAATAAGGAGAGGAAGGCCTGCAGTACCGTGCCGCAATCTTGGGCTGAAGCACCCCAAGAGGGAGGGGGAGCATTTCCAGTAGTGCCCCACCTCCTGCTTGGGGCGCTACCATCAAATTTTGGGCATGGGGGTGCTAACTTTTTCGGGGTGCTAATGCAAAGGATGGCCACCTGCATGGAGCAGCTAATGCACCACTCACAGGAGCACATGCTATCTATGGAGAATAGATGGCAGACGCTCATAGACTCCTCTCTAGGAGGGATGTCAATGTAGACATGGGTCCTCATGGACCCACTGATGTGCAGCAAAGTGCTCTCCAGCTCCTTGCTAGCAGGGAAGCGCGGGTGGCCCATAAAAGGGATGATGGTGAGAGGGGACATGTAAGTGGGAGCTCCTCTCAAAGCGCTTACATTTCTCCCCCATTGCCCTCCCCTCAGTCAGAGCCCCAGATGGCTCCTTGGATCACGATGGCCGAGTCTGCCCCTGCGCAGTCATAGGAGGAGCAGACTTTGGTGGAGCCATCACAGGCTCAAAATCCAGAGGACGTCCGCCTAAAGTATCTATGCAGTTGCAGCAGGGATGTGAACAGGCTGCCTCAACCTCTGCTGAAGCTACAGGGGTAGCATCTCATAGAAGCACGCGTAAGAGAAAGATGAAGCACAAGTAGATGCACAAGTGTAGCCACTTGGCTGTTTTAATAAATGTTTCTGTAAAGTTTCTGTTACTGTGCTGTCATGCATAAAACTATTTATTTTCACCACTTTTTAGTCATGGACAAATTTGTGTGCAACTTTGGAAGTGGCTTAGTGAGTTGGAGTGAATGGTGAAATATAACGTCACCTCCAGCAATGGTGGTCAGTATGAAAGGAATGGCTTGGTCATTGTAGGGATGCTTTATGGTGTTGCTGTGGGGTGGAGTGAACCTGGCACAGCATGTGGCAGCCATATAGGTGTACTACATAAAGTTAAGTAAATCTGGACATGATGAGGCCATCCCTGGCCTTCTGTGCAGCAATGTGCTCGGGTGCTGGTGGGATCTGGCCCGTAGGTTCCTCCTGCCCCTCCTCCTCCTCTGAAGAGGTTGGATGCTCAGTGACTTGCTCCTCATGCAGCGCTAATCCTCACTGCTGTGCTCTGTTGTGCAGGGTGCAGCAGACCATGAAGATTCTGGAGACCCTGGCTGGTGCGTACTGCAGGACTCCTCCTGATCTGTCAAGGCATTTGAAGCGCATTTTCAGCATGCCTATTGTCTACTCTATGACACATCTGGTAGACATGTGACTTTCATTATACCTCTCCTCGGTCTCAGTACTTGGCCTCCTCAAGGGTGTCATGAGCCACTTCTTCAGTGGATAGCCCTTGTCACCAGGCAACCAGTCAGAAAGTCTGTTTGGAGGAGTAAAGAGCTGAGGGAGGGTGGACTGGCATAGGACAAAAGAGTCATGGCAGCTGCCAGGGAATTTGGTGCACACATGCATGATGATCTTCCTATGGTTGCAGAGGAGCTGCACATTGAGGGAGTGGAAGCCCTTGTGGTTGACAAAGACTCCTGGGTGATGATGGGGTGCCCTGATGACCACATGTGTGCAGTCGATGATGCCCTGTACCCATGGGAAGCCAGTAAGAGCAGCGAAGGCTAGCGCCCACTCAGTAACACTGGCTTCATCAGTGGCAAAGTTGATCTAATTAGCTGACTTGTCAAAGAGGGCATCGTTGACCTGTGTGATGCATCTGTGGGCGCCCTACTGTGAGATGCCGCAAATGTCTGCTGCAGATCCCTAGAAGGAGCCTGAGGTGAAGAAGTTGAGGGCAGTGGTGACTTTGACAGCCACTGGAAAGGTGCGTCCACCCGCTCCTCTGGATTGCAGGTCTTGTTCCATCAAGCTACAAATGTCTGCAACAACCTGGCGCGATAGCCTGAGCCTCCTTTGGCACTACTGCTCAGTCATTTTGAGGAAGCTCATCCTCTGCCTCTATACCCTGTGTTGAGGGTATCGCCTCCAGTGCGGTACAGACCTGTGCTGATGCCCTCTGTCCTGTGCAGCATCAGGTAGAGAAGGTTAGTGGTTTTGTTGTTGGTGCTGCTGGTGTGCCTGGTGCTGCTGGTGTTGGGGCTCATCGTGGTCCAATTCTAAGGGCCAAGGTGAGACAGTATAAATGCCACCCATTCTGATGTACTAGATGCCAGATCAAATAGAGATGACAGAATCAATCTGTCAATGGTGTGATAGGTTCTACCAGTGAGGTTACAGTGGATCCCGACTTTGCTGGAGACACTTGCAACCTCTAGAAAGCTAAATCTGTGCTGACAATGCACTCAGCAACAGCATCTGCTTTAGGAAAGTGACCAGCTGTCAGGTGGGAGTTTTTACTGTACTTTTCCTGCTGTACATTAATGTGGTGCATCAATAGCCACTGAGCTTCCGCTTTAGGTTCACAGACATGTTTCCCGAGCGGCGTGATTCCCGTGCTCATCCAGGGAAATTTCAAAGGTTGGGTTAAAAAGATGTTCAAGGTTCTGAAAAGTACCTCATAATGATCTCAATTACCTCGGCTGCCTCTGCTGTTCAAGTCATTGACGCACTGGCAAACACACCCAAGGGAAGGGCGCGTGGGGGCTGGATGATGGCGGATTCCCGACCCGCTCCAAGGTTTTTCAATTTTCCCTCCCGACCTGCCTCCAATTGCACCTGCATGGACCACAGAAAATTCCAGCTGGTTTCTTTTGAACCCTGAGTAATGGATATGGGCATCAGCACTGGGCCATTTCATCAAGTTTTAAGCCAAATAGCTCAGTGGATTTAGTTGCCCATTAAAACACTCAGCAAGCTGCTACTCTATGTTCACAGGATTTGAAATCATCAACTTTACCATTAAAAAAAACAGAGGAGTTCTTCTGTAGCAGCCAGCAATCAGTAATTGTTCCACAGGAGGATATGAATGAAAGCCCTTCATAATGTATTGTTACTTTAGTGGCAAGAGCCTGACCATGTGTTGAATGTCAGTAGCATTGTTGATTCTTTGCCTCATAACGGCACATCTTTATTGTGCATATGCTCCACATTGATTTATCTTACTGCTCCTAAGGGAGGTAGAGCAAGCCTACTTCTTTTTCTTATTTATTCTTGTAATGTGGTCAGTGATGGCAAGGCTGCATTATTGCCCATCCTTCTTTGAGATAGTAGTGGTGAACCTCCTTAAACCACTGCAGTCATTGTGGTAATGTTGCTCCTACAATGGTAGGTGGGGAATTAAGGATTACTAACCCAGCGACAATGAAGGAGTATGTCCAAGTCAGGATGATGTGTGACTTGGTTGGGAGCTTGAAGGTGATGGTTGTTCCCACAAGATTGCTGCTTTTGTCCTTTTTGGTGGTAGTGGCAGGTGCGGTCAAAGTAACCTTGGTAAGTTGCTACAGTGCATCCTGTAGATTGCACATACTGCAGCCAGAATGTGCCAGTAATGGAGGGGGTAAATATTGAGTCTAGTGGCAGAAGCGCTGATCGAGCAAACTTCTCTATCCCACACAGTGTCGAGCTTCTTAAGGTTGCACCAAACCTGCTGAGTGGTGGATATTCCATAAAACTTCTGACTTAAGCCGTGTAGATGTTAAAGAAGCCTTGAGATTAATTCTGCTGAGGTTAATTCAACACACTCACAGTGCTGGGCTCACTAGCTCCCCCAAAGCCTGTTCCCCCAGTTACATCATCAGTGCATACTGTTCACTCAAAAGAATAAACAGGAATAAAGAGAGAAATACAAAAAGATTAATGATATTTATCTGTAACAGTTTAGTTTTTAAAAGGGATCCTGATTATATTATATCCTATGCATGTGAAAATAAATACTATTAGAAAGAAGCTCTGAATTTTTCTGGAATTATGTTGATTTTTGTTACATTACTTTTAGTTGATTGATCCTTCCCTCCACCCACACCCCTCCTGCCCCCAGCGATTCAACAATAATTATTACAGCTACTTTTGATAATCTCATTGCTATCATTACTATTGATCACAGCTCCTAACTAAAAGAAGTGTTGGAATCAAGTTTTTCAAATAAGATCACAACCCAAATAATCATTGCTGGAATTAATAATTATAGTGAAGAGAAAACTAATGTATATCTTCTAGACTTTAGTCCTCGGCATTGAAAATCAGTGCAAAAAATAATTGAGTGCAACACAGCATACTCAAGTGAACATGCAAAATAATGGTGCACACATTTGGACTTTTAGCACTTGAAGAAATGTATTATTAATAGAAGCTTTTTAGCCCAAGCTCACATTTCAGATGTCGTTACCTATCTCTTTTTCATAACACCACTTCCTAGAATGTTCTAACGTTGCCTGGCAACAGAATCTTCTCAGATGTGTTGGTCAAACTTTTTGAGTTAGAGTTGCCTAGAAATAACCATTTCCAAGTTGACTTAGTAAAACAATTCATTGGCACATTAACACACGCACTATAAAGTGATAGGATACCTGTGGCTTTCTGGCTGCAAATTCCTACATGGTGAATTTTTGATCTGACCTGTGCCACTTGAGACAGGAACTAAGGAGAGGACAAGTGCTTTCTGACAGGGAGGGAGAAACATTGGAGGTTGAATCAACCAAGGGGTTGGTAAAGGTCCATAACCACCTTCTCAGGGCAACTAGAGATGGGCAATAAATGACGCCTTTACCAGTGATGGCCTCATCCCGAGAATAAAAAAAATGTCTGGTAACAGGCCTCCTACCTGATTATTGGCTGGGTAATATTATGTAGTGGAGTATGTCAAGGGAAATTGGATGTGCTGAAAAGGTTTGTAGACAGAAAATAATTAACAGACAAGAGGAAAACAAATGTGACATAAATAAAATAGAAAGGATTGGTTAACTGAAGTAGGTTAGGATATTGGTCTCCCCTGTCAATGTTTTTATTTAACCTAGTATCCATCAGTTGAATAAATTACATCAGTGCTCGGCTAACCTTCTTGATCTAAATCATTCCATTTGGAAGAGAAAGCTGGCAGTGTCCAGCTTGTCCTATTCAATTCCAACCCCTTTGTGGTCCAATCATGGAATGCAATGAAGTAGCAATAAGAAACTTCATGGCTATACTACCTGGCCTCTCCCTTGCCCCAACGTTGCCCACAAGGGAAGGAAAAATGGGGACCAAAACAAAATAAATAATTGCTAACCTGTTGTGACATACAGGTTTGCCAGTTGATTCCTGCAAATTTATTACCAATTATATTCTGCACCTATTATTACCATTTAAGTTAACTGCAGGAAAAAATACATGGATGTAATGAACGGGTAATTTTCGGGTTGGCAGGCTGTAACTAGTGGGGTACCGCAAGGATCAGTGCTTGGTCCTCGGCTATTTACAATCTATTCAAATTACATGGATGAGGGAACTGAGTACAATGTATCCAAGTTAGCTGATCATAAAAGTTAGGTGGGAAAGTAAGCTGTGAGGAGGACACAAGGAGGCTGCAAAGGGATTTAGACAGGTTAAGTGATTGGGCAAGGACGTGGCAGATGGACTATAATGTGGAGAAGTGTGAAGATATCCAATTTGGTAGGAAAAATAGAAAAGCAGATTATCTTTTAAATGGTGAAAGACTAGGAAATGTTGGTACTCAGAGGGACCTGGGTGTCCTCGCACATGTGAAAGGATTATTACTAGTCCTAGCCCCTTTAGGGCTACCCCGGATCAGGCGTATTCCCCAGACGTTCACTTTCAGCTAAAGTTAGAGGTAGCCAAATCCTAAAGATGCTTAATTGGGTCTAAAGGTCCAGACTATCTCTCCCTAAAGGAAAGGAATGACCTGAAGATGTTACCATCCTCCAGATAACACTTTTAATAAGTTTAGCTAGACTGTAACCTTCCGGATATTATGAGGGTCTGGAAAACTCCCCCAGAATTCTGCAACTCCTCACCAAAGAGTGTACAGAGATTGAGTTTGCGAGTTTGATACAGAAGTACTATGTGAGACAATTCTAAAAAAAATATAGATTTATTAAAGAACCGACATGTAATTACAGTTGGTGATTCAATCGCAACTTTAACAGTTCCAAATACAAAAAGCTTACAATTCTTATTATCAGAGATCTTTATTCTCAAATCTTAACTTCGTTACATTTTTACATTTCTCAGTCTTATTCCAGGATATCCACCAAAATCAAATACAAATACCTTTTTGATCCCCGAGATACAAAGAGTTGAAGACTTACAGAGCTTGCCTCTGAAGCCTGAGAATCACTTTGCACCTTACAGTGAATCTGTCTTCCCATTTGAAAGTCCAATTTTTATACTCTTTCTCAGTGGTATATCCTTTGAAGTTTTCTGCTGATGTAAGCTAATTATCTCTAGTCATTTTTCTGTTGACCCCTTCTATTCTTACAGTTGGATCAGCTTGTAGCAAGCAGACTTGTGTCTCTACCTTTAGGTGTTTGAAGCTTATCATAAAAAACGGTGTGGAGCTGGTGCATCTATTTGATGTCAATCTTACGAAAGTCTTCTGTTTGTATCTTTTGCATTTAGAACACCTCAGCTGGTTACACCATTGTCTTCTTAGTTACCTCAGTTGGTTGCAACACATAATCGCGTCTCTGTGTTTCATTTGATGTCATTTTCACGAAGGCATATGTTTCTTTAATTTATGTGATTCTTTCCGAAGTGTTGGTTTAAGACACTTTAACAGGGTATGGTATTGTCTTTTTTCCAAGGCTTCAGACTTTCTGGGAACTCTAACCTTCTGTTTCATTAAGGCTATTGATTCAGTGTCAACAACTTATCTTATCTCAATACCCTGTATGCTGTTTACAGCTTTAGATTATTGAGGCTTCCAGATTTTTCAAGCCCAGTTTGTCATGTTTTAATAAAGTCAGAATATTTCATAGAATGGTGTATTTTTCTGAATATGGCATATTGCTTATTCCTTCACACACAAATCACAGAAAGTTTACATGCAGGTAAAACAAGCAATTAGAAAAGCAAATGGTATGTTAGGCTTTATAAAGAAGTTTTACTGCAATTATATAGGGCCTTGGTGAGACCACACCTGGAATACTGCGTACAGTTTTGGTCTCCTTACCAAAGGAAGGATATACTTCTTTTAGTGCAATGTAGGTTTACTAGCCTGAATACTGGGATGAGGGGATTGTCCTATGAGGAGAGATTGAGTAGACAAGGCCTAAATTTTCTAGATTTTAGAAGAAATGTATAAAATTCTTAAGGGGTTTGATAGGGTAGATGCTGGGAGGATATTTTGCGTGGCTGAGGAGTCTAGAACTAGGAGCTCGCAGTCTCAGAGTAAGGGTTTGGCCATTTAAGACTGCGATGAGGAGAAATTTCCTCACTCAAAGAGTTGTGAATCTTTGGAATTCTCTACCCCAGAGAGCTGTGGATGCTCAGTCGTTGCGTATATTCAAGACAGAGATCGATAGATTTTTGGATACTAAGGGAATCAAGGGATATGGGGATAGTGCAGGAAAGTGGAGTTGAGGTAGAAGATCTTATTGAAATGCGGAGCAGGATCGAAAGGCCGAATGGCCTACTCCTGCTCCTATTTCTTATTTTCTTATGTTCTCATATATTGGAGTAAGGCAGCCTTAATCATTGCTAATATACTGTAATAATGTAGCTTTTATTTGGAAAAAGAAAAATTTGATTTGCTGAGAGATATCCAATGCCTAGCATTCATTCTTTATCATGTCTTTTGAAAATAGATTGTGGAATGAGCAGGGTAAGTAACAGTTTGTTTTGATAATATTGCAGAAAGCAATTTGTACAAGCCACATGCCAGTTCTGTCACTTCTTAATTATTTAGAATGTCACTAATCATTTTTGAAAATGGCTCTACAGAGTAAAGGAAAGGGTAAATTCAGTGATTCATGCTTGCTAGGGTGAAAGAAAGAAAGTACAGGTAGTGCCTTTCACAACCTCAGGACGTCCTTTTCTGCACAAGTCAATATCTTACCTTTCTCTGCACCAGTTTGAAATTTAATTGGTGGTTGAGTGATTGCAGAAAATGACAGATCACAGTGAGAGGGATTTTTTACTTCTGGTTCGTCATGTAAAAATAATACGAGATTTAAGTGAAAATTGAAATGAAATGATTCTGTGACAGTCTAGTGCAGCAGGTCTTTTTGCAGCCTTTCCTAAGCTGGTTGCAAGATGTGTCTTTGTTTCCTGGTGCTTTATAGAGCCTATCCTCTAAATATAGCTAATAGAGATCAGGGCTTCAAGAAGCTGCAGATTTTCAGGATTCTGAGTTGAAACCAAATGTCACAAAACCTAAAAATTCATCCTTACCTCAATTCTTTGCATACTATAAATTGGTTAGAGCATTAGTGTTTTTAGAAAAAAGGAACAAGCACATTCTCTTTTTGCAATAGTACCACCCTGCATCTTCTGACTCCCTCCACAAGCAGGGAGCAACCTTTGATCTAAGTGCTGCCAGGTCTGCAACCACCAGCACTCAGAAGCATTAAAATCGAAGACAGAGTCAAACGGGACATGGCCCCCTTAAATACAACGCATTCAAATGCATCATCACAGGAGAGCAGCAGACCTGCACCTACTGATTGGGCCGGGTAACACACACAGCGGGCTTAACAAGCCCAATCAATGCAAAATCGTTAGCGCATAGCGGCAGCAGCCGGGAGCAGGACTGCAAGCCACCAAATAGCTAATCCGCTGCGAACCTGCCTCCGCTCTAAAAATTCAGCCCAGTGTGTTGGTCCCTTAGAGGCTGAGACAGGTGAAATTATTATGGGGAATAAGTGAATGGCAGAAATGTTAAACAAATATTTTGTATCTGTCTTCACAGTAGAAGACACAAAAAGCATACCAAAAATAGTGGGGAACCAAGAGGCTAATAAGAGTGATGAACTTAAAGTAATTAAGTAGAGAAAAAGTACTTGAGAAACTAATGGGATTAAAAGCCGACAATTCCCCTGGACCTGATGACCTACATCCTAGGGTTCTAAAAATGGTGGCTGCAGAAATAGTGGATGCATTGGTTGTGGTCTTCCAAAATTACCTAGATTCTAGAATGACCCCAGTGGATTGGAAGGTAGAAAATATTAACCCACTATTCAAGAAAGGAGGGAAGAGAAAACAGGGAACGACAGGCCAGTTAACTGGATATTAGTCATGAGGAAAATGCTGGAATCCATTATTAAGGAAGTGGTAACAGGGCACTTAGAAAATCATTATATGATTAGGCAGAGTCAACATAGTTTTATGAAAGGGAAATCGTGTTTAACAAATTGATTAGAGTTTTTTGGCAACAAGCAGGGTAGATGAAGGGGAACCAGTGGATGTAGTATATTTGGATTTCCAAAAGGCATTTGATAAGGTGCCACATAAAAGGTTGCTACGCAAGATAAGGTCTCATAGGGTTGGGGATAATATATTAGCATGGATAGAGAATTGGTTAACAGACAGAAAACAGAGAGTAGGGATAAATGGATCATTTTCCAGTTGGCAGGCTGTAACTAGTGGGGTGCCACAAGGATCAGTGCTTGGGCCTCAGCTATTTACAATCCATATTAACGACTTAGATGAAGGGACCGAGTGCAATGTATCCAGGTTTGCTGACTATACAAAGCTTGGTGGGAAAGTAAGCTGTGAGGAAGACACAAAGAGCCTGCAAGGGGATATAGACATGTTAATTGAGTGGGCAACAAGGTGGCAGATGGAGTACAATGTGGAGAAATGTGAAGTTATTCACTTTGGTAGGAAGAATAGAAAAGCAGAATCTTTTTTAAATGGTGAGAAACTATTAAATGTTGATGCTCAGATAGATTTAGGTGTCTTTGTACAGGAAACACAGAAAGTTAGCATGCAGGTACAGCAAGCAATTAGGAAGGCAAATGGCATGTTGGCCTTTATTGCAAGGGGGTTGGACTACAAGAGTAAAGAGGTCTTACTACAATTGTACAGGGCTTTGGTGAGACCACACCTGGAGTACTGTGCACAATTTTGGTCTCCTTATCTGAGAAAGGACATGTGTGCAACAAAGATTCACTAGATTGATCCCTGGGATGAGAGGGTTGTTCTATGAGAAGAGATCAAGTAGATTTGGCCTGTACTTTCTGGAGTTTAGAAGAATGAAAGGTGATCTCATTGAAACATACAACATTTTGAGGGGGATTGACAGGGTAGATGCTGAGAGGCTGTTTCCCCTGGCTGGAGAGTTTAGAACTAGGGGGCGTAGTCTCAGGATAAGGAGCCGGCCATTTAAGACTGAGATGAGGAGGAATTGTTCACTCAGAGGGTTGTGAATCTTTGGCATTCTCTACCCGAAAGGGCTGTGGATACTGAGTCATTGAGTATATTCAAGGCTGAGATAGATAGATTTTTGGACTATAGGGGAATCAAAAGGTATGGCGGTCAGGCAGGAAAGTAGAGTTGAGGTCGAAATTCAGCCATGATCTTATTGAATGGCAGCGCAGGCTCGAAGGGCCATATGGCCCACTCCTGCTCTTAATTCTTATGGTCTTATTCTTCCAGCGAAAATGAAACATTTCATGCTTCTCTGCATTAAATTTAATCTGCCATGTGTGTCGTGTATGTAGCCTGTACCACCTTAAGAGGATACCTTAAGGTGATGGACTACTTTTTGATGGCTCCTGTACATTGTAGTACCGGTGGTGACCACACCGGTATATAAACCCTGCAGAGCAAAGTGTATCCCAATTCAGCCCTGACCCTCAATTACTAAAGACCTGTTTACTTACTTCTGCAGTCTGTGTCCTGTTATTCAGTATAACTGCAATTGAAAACACAGACACAACAGTGGCGACGAGTCTGATCTTACCTTGCGGCAGTTTTGCATCAAAGGAAGCTTCGTCCTCAGACACGGACGTCGAAAAAGGGCATCCGCCCTCAACATCCTGCATCGCACGGGAGGCCGTCGGAAACCCGGGTTGGTTTGCTGACCACGAAGTCAAGCATCAGTGAGCATCCCTTCTATGACAGCGGCGGGTAAGCCCGATTGAGTGGCACGGGGGGGGAAAGTTGGCCGAGTTGTCAGTGGGAGAAAGGGAGGGAAAACGACGAAAAGGGCGGAGAACACAACCGCAGCCAGTGTCAGGGGCCAGACTGCAATCGGGCAGAGACGCGCAGCAGCCAGAAAAGCGTTTATGGCCACAGGGACCGCGGGAGCGGCGGGGGAACAAGAGCAGCAACGCAGGGGAAAATAAAGGACCGCTGGGAGGCATGGACAGCAACAGCGCGGGAATCGCCATTTTGAGTCGGCGGGGGAAGAAGACAAGCGTGGGAAAAGCCGCCAAGCGCGGGAAAAGCCGCCATTTTGAAAAAAAAAAAAAATAGTAATAATATCCAAAGGGGAAGGAGAAACTCAGCAAGGATGCCAAAAACGGGTAACATCACGGCTTTTGATAACGATGTGGAAGATTGGGCACTTATGTGGAACGCATCGAAGTTTACTGTACAACGAATGAGGTACCAGAGGATAAGAAAGCACTAACCCTATTAAACTCAATGGGTGCAAAGACGTACGGGTTATTAAGGAACCTTGTAACACCAGACAAACTGGTAGGGAAGAGTTTTGCGGATATTGTTACTATCCTGCAGGAGCATTTAAACCCCACGCCGCTGCTGATAGCGGAACGATTTAAATTCTACAAAATAATTCAACTTAAAGAAGAAAGCAATGCTGAATTCCTAACAGAACTGTACAAGTTATCAAAGTACTGCCAGTTCGGAACAGGACTAGCAGACGCACTGAGAGATAAGTTTGTGTGTGGGCTCCTAAGGGAAGGAACCCAGAAGCGACTGCTGGAGGAAAAGGATCTTATGCTGGACAAAGCTTTCAGCATTGCAGCATCCCACGAGGCAGCAGCACGAGGCACTGCAGAGATACAGCAAAGGCCATTGGAATTCAGCACCAATGAAATGGCATTGGGCACAGTAAAGTGCTATCGTTGTGGAAGGACAACGCATGACCAGAACCAGTGCTGGTTCAAAGATAAAGAATGCAGGCAATGTGGCAAACTTGGTCACATAGCGAGAGTATGCCCGTCAGGAAGGAAGACCAGCAGCAAAATGTCACCGCAGGAGAAGTACAAAAAAGTACACAAGGTGACAGAGAACAGTTCGGATGAACAGAAGACGGATTCAGACTCCGGCAGTAAGCAATTGGGTTGTCTGAAAATACATAATGTGGGTAACACAGCAGACCACCAAACTATCTGGGTCACGCTTCGGATAGCAGGAGTCCAAGTGAAGATGGAATTGGACACTGGGTCGGCATTAACGGTCATGAATAAGCAAGATTACAAAAGGTTATTCTCGCACATTCCCCTGAGGGATACGGAGATTGTATTGAAAACATACACGGGGCAAATAGTATACCCCAATGGAAAGATAAAAGTAAACGTGGTCTACAATGGTAAAGAATTTCAGAAAATGGACTTGTATGTGTTACCTGATGGAGGTCTGCCACTACTGGGACGGGAATGGATCCAGAGAATAAATGTGGACTGGCATTCCATACAAGCACTGACTGTAGATGCCTGTAAGGAGGACGATGTCAAACCTAAATGACTGTCCAAAATCTTAGACGATGGTAAGGAGTTGTTCCAACAGGGACTTGGAACACTGAAAGGAATTACGGCAACCATCAAGGTTGAAGAACATGCAAACCCAAAATTTTTCAAAGCCAGACCGGTGCCTTATGCGATACGACCTGCTGTGGAAGCAGAGCTGGAATGGCTAGAACGTTCAGGGGTACTGTCCAAGGTGGACTGGAGTGAATGGGCTACACCCATTGCTCCTGTCATGAAGCGTTCATTGAGCAACAAGCCGGGGGAACCTGGGAAGGTTCGCATCTGTGGCGATTTCAAGATCACTGTTAATCCAGTTCTTCACACGGTGCAATATCCGCTTCCATGGATTGAAGATATCTTCGCTTCGCTGTCTGGCGGGAAACACTTCACTAAGATAGACCTGGCGCAGGCGTACCTACAGATGGAAGTTGATGAAGCATCACGTCAGTATCTCACGATCAACACGCATAAGGGCTTATATCGGTATAATAGACTGGTTTTTGGAGTGGCATCGGCTCCAGCGATTTGGCAAAGGGCCATGGAGCAGGTATTACAGGGAATTCCAGGCACACAATGCTACCTGGATGACATCCTGATTACAGGAGATAACGATAACGATCACCTCGCGAATTTGGAGCAGGTGCTCATCAGATTGAAAGAATATGGGCTCAGAGTTAATCGCCAGAAATGCGAGTTCTTTCAAAAGCGAATCTTGTACTGCGGCCACGTCATTGACCGGGAGGGGCTCCATAAGTCACCTGACAAGATCGAAGCTGTTGTAAAAGCTCCTGCACCAGAGAATGTATCCCAGTTGAGGTCGTTCCTCGGGTTGGTTAACTATTACCATAAGTTTCTTCCAAATTTATCCACGGTGTTACACCCGCTAAACACTCTTTTGCAAATTGGAATACCATGGAAGTGGAGCAATGATTGTAAGCGGGCTTTTCAAAAGAGCAAAGCACTGATCACCTCTAAGGAAGTGTTGGCTCACTTTAACCCAACGCTGCCTATTTGCTTAGCTTGTGATGCTTCTCCATATGGTATCGGGGCAGTGCTCTCACATAAGTTTCCAGATGGCTCGGAAAGGCCAGTCGCTTTCACATCCAGATCATTGTCCTCCGCTGAGCGCAACTATGCTCAGATAGATAGGGAGGCTCTCAGCCTCGTGTGGGGAGTTAAGAAATTTAACCATTACCTGCAAGGCCAAAAGTTTACGCTGCTGACAGATCACCAGCCGTTGGTTTCCATTTTCAACCCTAAGAAGGGTGTTCCGGTAATGACGGCGCAGAGGCTTCAGAGATGGTCCCTTTTCCTAGGGGCACATCAATATGATATTGAATTCAAAGGTACAAAATAACATGGTAATGCTGATGGGCTGTCACGCCTGCCACTACCTACAGCGGAAGAGGCACCGGCAGTTGACCTTGTAGAGATATTTCACTCGACCATCATCGAATGCTTACTAGTCACCAATGCGGGTATTGAGAGAGAGACCCGAAATGACCCGGCACTGTCTCGGGCCTACGACTTGACAGTGAAGGGATGGCCAGCACATGGCGAACCACTGTTACCAGCATTCTCAGCCAGACGAGAACAGCTGTCCGTATGTCAAGGAACATTGATGTATGGAACAAGGGTGATTATTCCTCCAAAATTAAGAGAGAGAGTTCTGAAAGAATTGCACGAAGGTCATCTGGGGGGAGTCAAGATGAAAAGCCTTGCTAGGGCTTATGTGTGGTGGCCAGGTATCGACAAACAAATAGAGGATCTGACTAAAAGCTGCTCAGGGTGCCAAAAAGTTCAAAATGCACCTCCAATTGCACCACTGCATCCGTGGGAATGGCCTTCAGCCCCATGGCAACGTGTACATATTGACTTTGCAGGTCCATTCATGGATTCCATGTTTTTGATCGCAGTAGACGCACATTCTAAATGGCCAGAAGTGATTAAGATGTTGACCACTACCTCTGAGAAGACGATCACAGTTCTAAGAACCATATTTGCAAGGAATGGGTTGCCGGAGCAAATATGTTCAGACAACGGATCACAGTTCGTGTCAGAAGAATTCCAGAAATTCATGAAAAAGAATGGGGTGAGACACTATACATCTGCCCCATATCATCCGGCTACAAATGGGTTGGCCGAGAGATTTGTTCAAACGTTCAAAAAGGCGATAAAGGCCATGAGCGAAGACCATATTCCATTACAACACAAGGTGGACAATTTCCTGATGGCGTATCGAAACGCCACGCATTCAGTGACAAATCAAAGCCCTGCCATAATGTTCTATAACAGAAGGTTGTGGTCCCGGTTGGATTTGTTGAAACCCAATGTGCGAAGGGAAGTCGAAAACAAGCAATTCCAGCATGTAAATAACAAGGCCACTCGTACTTTCGAAATAGGACAACCAGTGTTGGCCAGGGACTATAGGGATGATAAATGGCAACCTGGAACAATTCGTGCATGACAAGGACCCTTGATGTACACGGTAGACGTTGGAGAGAACGTAATACGACGTCATGCTGACCAACTTGTGGAATCGAGAACAAGGGTCGACCCCATGTCTACGGCAGCGACACCAGTTGAAGAACTTATTGAGCCTGTAGCATCTACCTCAGACTCGAACATACCTGATGATGTTCAATCCATAGGAGATCAAGTGGATGAGTCACCCCAGCAACGAGAACCAGAGACCCCTGAAAGGCGTTATCTGGGCCGGATCAGGAGGCCTCCTCAGAGACTGAATCTTTGAACAGTTGTGTGTAAATTGTATATATGTTATCCATGTAATGTTTAGTTTGGGGTGTACACTGTTAAGCTAAAAGGGGAGGAATTGTATTGTATGTAACCTGTACCACCTTAAGAGGATACCTTAAGGTGATGGACTACTTTTTGATGACTCCTGTACATTGTAGTACCGGTGGTGACCACACTGGTATATAAACCCTGCAGAGCAAAGTGTATCCCAGTTCAGCCCTGACCCTCAATCACTAAAGACCTGTTTACTTACTTCTGTAGTCTGTGTCCTGTTATTCAGTATAACTGCAATTGAAAACACCGACACAACAATGTGTCTGTCCAATTCACCAGTCTGTCTATGTCCTCCTGAAGTCTGTTAATATCCTCCTCAATGTTTACTACATTTCCAAGTTTTGTGTCATCTTCACACTTTGAAATTATGCCCTGTATACCCAAGTCCAGGTCATTAATATGATAACAAAAACAACACTTGCATTTATATAGCACCTTTAATGCAGTAAAACGTCCCAAGTCTCCTCAAAGGAGTGATTATCAGACAAAAATTTTACACCGAACCTCATAAGGAGAAATTAGGACAGATGCCCAAAAGCTTGGACAAAGAGGTACATTTTAAGGAGCATCTTAAAGAAGGAGAGAGAGAGGTAGAGAGGCAGACAGGTTTAGAGAGGGCATTCCAGAGCTTAGGGCCTAGGCACCTGAAGGCACGGCCACCAAAGGTGGAGCGATTAAAATCGGGGATGCACAAGATGCCAGAATTGGAAGAGTGCAGAGATTGCGAAGGCATGTACGGCTGGAGGAGGCTGCAAAGATACGGAGGGGCAAAGCCATGAATGGATTTGAAAACAAGGACGAGAATTTTAATATTGAGGCGCTGCCGGACCAGGGGCCAATGTAGGTCAGCGAGCACAGAGCTGATGGGTGAATGGGACTTGGAGTCAGTTAGGATACAGGTAGCAAAGTTTTGGATGAGCTCAAGTTTATGTAGGGTGGAAGATGGGCTTCAATTTTGCTAACAAGTTTATTATGTGGTACTTATCAAATGCCTCTTGAAAGTCCATATATACATCAACCGCACTACCCTCATCAACCCTCTCCGTTACTTCATCAAAGAACTCAATCAAGTTAGTCAAACATGATTTGCCTTTAACAAATCCATGCTGGCTTATGTTTATTAACCCATATTTTTCCAAGTGCCAATTAATTTTGTCCTTAAGAATAATGAATTCTTAAATCCATCTGTACTCTCTGTTTCAATAGCCATCATTATTTTGATTCTCAGGCTGTGGATGTTGCTGGTGTGGTCAGTATTATTGCCCATCCCTAGTTGTAATGAAAAGGTGGTGTTGAGCCTTCTTCTGAAACTGCTGCAGTCCATGCATTTCTCTGATAACTTATTTCATAAATTCCATCTAATCTCCCTTTTTACGACTAATTTTTAATCTGTGTCCCTTGATATTTGAACTCTTTACCACAGTGAACGACTTGCCTGGATCAGCTGTGTTAATCTCCATCATAGTCTTGAAAGCTGCAATCAGGCTGCTTTAAAGCCTCTTTTGCAAAGAAAACAAGCTCAATTTACTTAACTTTTGTTCTTAATTTATATTCCCAATGCACAATGTCATCTTTGTTTTATGATTCCATAGATTTCTCTGACCCTTCTTTCAAATAGTAAACATTCAAAATGTTTATGAGATCATTTTTGTGCAGGTTACATGATAAAAAAAAATACATTGACATTTTAAATGCTGTATTGTGCACTCTCAACTGTATTGTGTGCCCTTAGCTTTGGAAGAACAGCATCATCAGGGAGTAAGCAGATTTACTTATGACTGGGGTCACAGGAAGGTATTTTCACCTTTGTGTTGTATAGAAATTAAATCATACAAACATTGAAGGCTACTATAAAAAAACATTCACAATGTGCAATATATTGGAATTTTCCTCTATGGAAGTAAATGATGATTTCACTGTGTACAGGATCAATATTTCACATGTGTGAGAATTGGAGATGACAACCAACATTGTGAACCATGCTGTTTTTGCAACAACCCATGCTGTTTTGCAATAGCACACGCTATTCAAGATTGCATTTGATGATGTGTTTCGAGTAGGAGGCCTGGGGTGGTGCAGTACTTTGGGCTACCATTGCTGAACCACACAGAGTGACAGGATATAAGTTAAAATCAATGGTTCTCCATGCTGTCTATCTTAGCGAGAAAGAAAGATTTTAAGAGAAGGGAGCACCATCCGTGGCTAACTAAGGAAGTAAAGGATGGTATCAAATTGAAAACAAAGGCATACAATGTTGCCAAGATTGTTGGGAGACCAGAGGATTGGGACATTTTTAAAAACCAGCAAAGAATGACTAAAAATATAATAAAGAGAGAGAAGATGAATTATAAGAGTAAACTGGCAAGAAACATTAAAAGATAGCAAGAGCTTCTACAGGTATATAAAAAGGAAGAGGGTAGCTAAAGTAAACATTGGTCCCTTAGAGGATGAGACTGGGGAACTAATAATGGGGAACGGGGAAATGGCAGAGACTCTGAACAAATATTTTGTATCTGTCTTCACGGTCGAATACACTAACAACATCCCAATAATGGATAATCAAGGGGCCACAGGGAGGGGGGAACTAAAGACAATTATTATCACTAAGAATATAGTACTTGGTAAAATAATGGGACTAAAAGATGACATGTCCCCTGGAAAGATGGCCTGCATCCCAGGGTCTTAAAAGAAGTGGCTGCAGAGATAGTGGATGCATTGGTTGCAATATACCAAAATTCCTTGGACTCTGGAGAGGTCCCAGCAGATTGGAAAATGGCAAATGTAACACCCCTATTTAAGAAAGGAGGGAGACAGAAAGCAGGAAACTATAGACCAGTTAGCCTAACATCTGTCATTGGGAAAATGCTGGAGTCCTTCATTAAGGAAGCAGTAGCAGGGCATTTGGAAAAGCATAATGCAGTCAAGCAGAGTCATCATGGTTTTATGAAAGGGAAATCATGTTTAACAAATTTGCTGGAGTTCTTTGAGGAGGTAACGAGCAGGGTGGACAAAGGTGAAGCAGTGGATGTGGTATATTTGGATTTCCAGAAGGCATTTGATAAGGTGCCACATAAAAGGTTACTGCATAAGATAAGGGCTCGTGGAATTGGGGGTAATATATTAGCATGGATAGAGAATTGGCTAACTAACAGAAAGTTGGGATAAATGGGTCATTTTCTGGTTGGCAAATGTTAACTAGTGGGGTGCCACAGGGATCGGTGCTGGGGCCTCAACTATTTACAATCTACATTAATGACTTGGATGAAGGGACCAAGGGTAATGTAGCCAAGTTTGCGGATGATAGAAAGATAAGTGGGAAAGCAAGTTGTGCAGAGGGCGCAAAGAACCTGCAAAGGGATATAGACAGGCTAAGTGAGTGGGCAAACATTTGGCAGATGAAGTATAATGTGGGAAAGTGCGAGGTTATACACTTTGGCAGGGTAAATAAAAAAACAAATTATTATTTAAATGGAGAGAGATTACTAAATGCTACAGTTCAGAGGGACCTGGGGTTCCTTGTGCATGAAACACAAAAAGTTAGCATGCAGGTACAGCAAGTAATCAAAAAGGCAAATGGAATGCTGGTCTTTATTTCAAAGGGGTTGCAGTATAAAAGCAAGGAGGTCCTGCTACAACTGTACAGGGTATTGGTGAGACCACACCTTGAGTACTGCGTACAGTTTTGGTCTCCTTATTTAAGGAAGGATATACTTGCATTGGAGGCGGTTCAGAGATGATTCACTAGGTTAATTCCAGAGATGAGGGGGTTGACTTATGAGGAAAGGTTGAGCAGGCTGGGCCAATACTCATTGGAATTTAGAAGAATGAGAGGTGATCTTATTGAAACATATAAGATACTGAGGGGGCTCGACAAGGTAGATGCAGAGAGGATGTTTCCCCTCGTGGGGAAATCTAGAACTCAGGGGTATAGTTTCAGAATAAAGGGTCGCCCTTTTAGAACTGAGATGAAAGGCATTTCTTCTCTCAGAGGGTCGTAAATCTGTGGGATTCTCTTCCCCAGAGAGCAGGGGAGGCTGGGTCATTAAATACATTTAAGGTGGAGATAGTCAGATTTTTGCAAGATAAGGGAGTGAAGGCTTATGGGGAGCGAGCGGCGAAGTGGCTTTGAGCCCAAGATCAACCATGATCTTATTGAATGGTGGAGCAGGCTCGAGGGGCCAAATGGCCTATTCCTGCTCCAATTTCTTATGTTCTATGTTCTTAAGCAGTGCTTTCACAGGGAAGTAATGGCAACAATTTCTCCCAACAGTAAGCAAAGGACCATCATTGGAGGAGGAAGGGGGTCATTTTGTCTGCTCTTGCTTACTTCCTTATGGCTAGTTACAAAGTGGCATTCATTGTGACTTAAATCTGATTATAGTACAAATAGGATAGTTTATTTGCAAGAGCTGTAGATGGTGGCAAGAATTAAATGTTGTATTTTCATGGTGTGAGTAATAATAACGAGCCAATATCACAAAAAATCAATTAGATATGATTTTTGGTTACAGCACTCTTATATTACAAGTCTTGGCTGCTGCTATGTTATAATGAGGTTTTATAGTACCTAAATAATTTATCAAAAACTCCTACTTTACCCAGTGCAGCGCCCAACTCCCTATCTGCTAACTAATATCCCACTTTAAAGTAACCAGCTGTCAAAACTTCACAGCAGCTCACTCTCTAATGATACTGAAAACCATTAGCAAATGTAGTAGGCATGGGAAAAGGAAGCAGAGAAGACCAACTATTTACTTTAAGACCGATTGCACATTTCAGTTCAAAAGCTTAAAGAATCAATATGAGCATTACCTATATTTCAGAAAATAACTGCCAAAGTTTGTTATTTTACAGCAAAAAAGCTCCCCAGTCAATGTAGGAAACTCCAGGATCTCAATTTCAACTGAAACAGTTTTCATCTGAACAGGATTTATATTCAGAACGTACCACATCAATCTATGTCACATGACAACTCAGTAGGAAATATGTGAATGACAATCATGAGGCATAACAGTGTAAGGGGTGGTGTGTGTGGTCAGCTTTGCCTCTGACTTCCTGAGCGGTTCGAATCGCTCCCACTCCCTTGGTTCTAGACTTTGGACTTATTTGGGGGTTGTAATAAAATTGCAACAGACTACTGAGTTGGTCAAAGAATTGAGATTTTATTTTGAGACAGGAAAATATACAATACAATGAATCTTATACTCTAAAAGGGGGAACACTTCGGAATATTCGAGGGAGAATGACAATAGACAAAATACCTTACCCCTCCCAATCCCACTATACTAACTAGGTTGAATTCCAGAGGACCAGGAAATGCTCACCAAACGACTTTCTTGACAGTTGTAGAGGTTCGCGATTTAGGGGTTCTCTCTAGCTGTGGCGGTTGGGGCCTGCCGTACCCCGGACGTGGTGGAAGACTGCACCTGCATTGGGTTTTCAGTCTTCGCGAGTCCGCTGATGTGGTCGGGTGCGTATTTGGATTTACCGGGTAAGTACCCAATTTCCTTTGGTTAGGTATAGTTTTTAGAGTCTTTTGTGTTAAATCTTACCCAGGGGTAAGTCAGGCTAGCTTGTTGAGTGGGAACAAGTTTGCGAATCTTCGGGTTTTCCCAGGTTGGTTTCTTGTTGGTCGCGGTGGCCCAATATTACCTAGTTGGTGGTAATATTGTAAGTTGTTGGTTTCTTGGGGCCTTTGGTTGCCGCGATTCCTTTCTCCTTTCATTTCATTCTTCTTTCCTCAAGTCTCCGATTCTCCGATGATGATGAGTAGCACCTTCATCTCTCGTGTTGTTGTTCCGAGAGGCTGTTCGTATCGGGACGAACCGTGAGGTGAACTTGAACCTTTCTGAGCTGAGCTTAACCGCACTCCACTGTGTGCTGTACTGAACAAGCAGGCCTCAATTACACTGTTTTGAGGCCTGGCTTATCTGACCACCAAATCTCCTCTAGTCCATTGTTAATTTTGGCGGGCTTGTTAATTTTAATAGTTTTTAAATTCTTATCGAGTTTCAGGGCTGGTCCCATCTATTTATAATTGACTTTTAACTAGTTTTGGGATTGCTTCGAAATCAGTTTAAGTGTGCAAAGTGGTTTTGGATGTCTCTCTGAGTGGTTTTAAACTGTTGTTTGATTGTCTTCTCCTGCTGGGGCCAGGGTCTCTTTTGTTGATTAGTGGCGTGTATTGTATTATTCATGTTCTTGATGGCCCTGTAGATTTTGGTGGGAATTGTCCTTCCGTGGGCCTATTGTCTTTATGTAGAATGACTGGGACAGCCCAGAACGTTCTCAGACAATCTGGCCTTTTCCAATACTCAACCTGTCTGTCCCGCAGTGCCCAACCCAGTTCCTTTGGTTAGCTTTTCCACAGGCCTGGACATGCCTTTTTAAAATAGCCAAATCTTCCTGGAGTTTTGACTTTAAGTCCCTTTTGGTCCAATATTCTTTCAAACAGTCCAAAATCTCTCCTGTTCTTGGTTTGGGGGAATCTGTAGAATTTTGCGAACCTTACAACAGCATGAAAAAATTAAAAGTGAGATCTTACTTTTCCAATGTTTTACTCAGTTTAAGCCATTAAATAGAAATTCAGAGCTAATGGTATTGTTTGAGATGAAATTATGTTGTGTTGCAGAGAGGGGCTGATGTTTGTGTCGGGGCTGTTTGACATGCTTTCATACTGAACTCAGACACTGTAACCAGCGTCAATTAGCCAGGCCTGGAGCATGACAGGCTGACACCTCTTCAGCTGCTGGTGATTCTCCCAAACCATTCTCCTCTATTGCCTTTGTTCTGTCATGACGCTCTGCAGGACTGCCCTTGCATGGCTGCATGCCTGCCTGTCCCAATGCAGCCAGTGCATCTTTAGCAATGGCTTCTCTCATCATCGCTAACTCCTACCCACACAGTCAGCTCTGGAGTCACCCAAATGATTTTTCTTGGCTCCCTCTTCTTTACGATCTACATGTTGTCCCTCAATTATATCATTTTCAAGTATGGGGGCTTCAACATCTATGTGTATGATAGCTGCAACCAGCTCTACCAATGATTAAAGAACACCTCTGGGCTGTCAGATTGTCTGTCTGGCATCAAGTAATGTATGAATCTCTTGCTCCCTCAATCTCCTTACAACTCAATTGCTCCTTGTGACCCCCATATTAGCCAACATTGTTACTTCCTTACTTTGATATTATTACCACCCCACTGAAAAAATCCACTTTTAAACCATCCATCCTCTGTAGCTACTGCCCCATCTCTAACCTCCTTTTCCTCTCTCAAGTTTTCAAAACATGTTGTCCTCACACAGCTTCATGCCCATCTCTCTCCAAACTCCCAGTTTGAATCTTTCTAGTCCAAGCTCTATCCTGTTCACAGTGTCAATAATAGCCAGGGCAATGTCATGAAAGATATCACGTGATTGCAGCTGTAGCACATTATTTGTGCTTGTTCTCCTCAAATCTCTGTGATACAATGAACCAAGTTATCCTCCCTCTCCTCTGTTCTCCAGTTCTATGAGATTATCCTCCCATGCTTCTACTCCTACGTGTCCAAATGCAGCCAGTGTATTTCAGCAGTGGTTTCTCTTTCCACCTCACACAGTTACCTCTGGAGTTCCCTCCTTGTCCTCATCTACAGGTTGCCCTCAGTGACATCACCCACAAGTACTGGGTCAGTTTACATATCTGTGCTGATGACACTCAGCATTACCTCTCCATCACTTTCCTCAAACCCACAATTTCTGTGCTGTCAGGCCGACTCTCTGGCATCAAGTCATGGATGAGCATTTCATATCATTCTTTACTAAAGAGAAGAATAATGGAAAGAGGTGAGTCCTGAGGTGGTTGAGAGCGAGCTGAGCGATATTATGATGGATAAAAGGAAAATGTTATATAAGTCAGCTAGGCAAAAGGAAAACAAAGAGCTAAAAAACTGAATCCCGAGCTCGACCCGCCTCCAACCCACCTACTTCTGGTTTTACTTGTGCAAGGGGTCAACACCAGAAGAGAGTTCCTCTACCCACGGGGGGCCAGGAAGCCCTCCAGAAAGAAGGATATAGGACCAGATCACCGAGGTGATCACTGCCAGCAGTGTTGCCCCCAAGACCTGGCTCCAGTGCCCAAAGAAACTTCATGATCTCAGACGAGTGGTCAAGGTCAGTGAGTGCATCTTCAAAAGCAGTCTCCTGCCAACTGCACCACTAGCCTCCCACACTGCTCAATGCACCACACTCTCCCCATCACTCACCTACTGACAACCAGTACCAAACATGAGGCACACCTCACATTCCTAACTTCACCTCACCCCCTTGGAGGAGACGGTGCTGGCCATTCTCAGCAGGGGCATGGCTGAGCCCCTTGGTCAGTGGCGGGGCTGAAAGAATGCAAGATGTTATTATCTCTTCTGCTTTTTCCTCTTCTGCTTTTTCCTCTTCTGCTTCCTCCTCTGCTGCTTCCTCCTCCCTCTGTGAGAAGCTTGTCCCCATTGCTGCCTCTGCTCCATCTCCATGTGACGTTGCAACCCAAGGTAACTGCAACTGGAGCTCCCATTCTTACGTGAGTGGTTATTGTAGGGGAGCATCCTTTACCTGGTTTACGGTAATTTACCTTCCTTTACCTGGTTTACGGTAATTCACCTGGTCATGCAGCTTTTTGCTGCTGCACTCTGACCAATCCCAATCAGCGGTTTCGAATCGCTAAACCCACCCTTCCAGTTCTGACTGCAGGAACTTATAATTAATGATATATTAAAACGGACAAATGGTTTGGATGTCAGAAATCAAATTTTATTAAACTAAAGAAACTACACCACACGATTAAAGTAATCACTGTAAAATTGCTTATATAGGGGAGGGAAAGAAACGGACACAACGAGGGAAAAACGACTAAAATAACAATTCTTAACAAAATCCCCACTTTACCCCCACCCCTAAGCCTACCCTAAGTTGCCTTGTGAAAGGCCAGAAAAATATATGCTCACCACTTGCAATGCTAGCTCTGTGCCCTGCGATCTTAGATCTCCACTTCCCAGAAGTGAAAACACCCCAGTGTTTAAAAGTAAACAGCTGGTGTTTAACTTCCACAGACAGACTCCATGCTGTAGAAGGCACACGGAGACAAGCCAGAGAGAGAGAGAAGCTTCTCAGAAGCTATCTTTATATACCCCAATTTTGGGGCTGAGATGTTCCCGCCCAAATGCAAGTTTGTCTGGCTAAAACAAAAGGGATCCAACTGCCCTATTATCTGGGATGGGTTTCGAATAAAGCTTGGAGTGGTTTGAATGTGCCTTCATTCTGGGGCCAAAATGTTCCCGCCCACATCCGGAGTCTTCTGGGCTAACAAAAGGGATACAACTGCCCCATTGTCGAGTAATGGGTGATTCAAACCCATTCATTCTTAAACTGTTCCTTTTCTTAGTCTAAAAAGTCTCTTCGGTAGTTTAGGTGTGTTTCATTGTGTGTGATGGGGTTTGAATGGAGTTGGATTACTATGTAAACAGAAACCGATTCTCTTGTGGTCACTCGAAACCGCAGCCTAAGTGGATAATCCTTTGTGTCAACATCCTTGTAAATAAACATCGATTGTCTTTTGATTGACAGAATTTTACTGCCACTGCTTCACAGACACAAAAGCTGCTTCCTTTGTCCTTGGCCACACATTCCAATGGCCATTTTATCCCTGGGCAATTTACCAACCTCAAGAGTGCAATTTTTAATAAAATGTGCTGTCTTAATGTGTGCGAATTTTTCCCACAAAGTTCTTTGATTCCGGTGTTGCCCAAGTGCTGCCTAGCTAAACGCAACCTTTTGCGGTTCTGGGCACATTTTAAAACATTATCCAACCCAGAGGCAATTTAAATCACGCAAAGCCTTCATCCACGATGTTGGTTAATATTTCCCGATCTTCGGGGACTGAGGGGATTTTGCGAACCCCTACAGTTATGAAAGGGTGGTATCAAGAGTGGCGACATTGCAAATCACAGATCCTGCATCAATTCAGGCATTGCACGCCGATTCATGTCATGATCTGCATAATTTAAATGTAGGCAGCGAGTGCAGGCAATGGCAGCACTGCTGACCTGCCCAAAATGGTGGCCACTGCGTTCTATGCGGAAGCGGGCGGAAGCGAGATGGCCACCATTTTTCCAGCAAAAATGGCCTTAACGGCTGGCGCTACAGCTCCCAATTTCACAGCCATAGCTATTGTTTTATAAGAGTAAAGGAAGCTGGAAAGGGTCATTGAAAAGATCGGGGACTAGGCTAAAAACAGTGACAGATGGAATTCAATGTCAGCCTGCGTGAGGTAATGCATTCTGGTAAAAAAAAATAACAATAATTAGACTCTGAATGGAAGCAGGGTTAATGCTGTGGAAGAGGAAAGGGATTTAGGGGCACAAGTGCACAGGAAATTAAAGGCAGCGCCCCAGGTTGATGAGGCTGTAAAAAAAGCTAATGGAATTCTGAGTTTTATCACACGAAATATAGAACATAAAAGCCAAGATATAATGATGATGTTATATAAAACCTTAATAAGATCAGCGTGCAGTTTTGGGCTCCACATTATAGGAAGGATATTGAAGCTTTAGTTGAGGCTTTAGAGAAGGTAGAATGCAAATTCATTAGGTTACTGCCTGATCTGAGGAAATAGAAATACAAAGACTTGAAAAATTGGAGCCTTTTTGTTAGAACAATGCAGATTATGGGGCATTATAATAGAAGTGTTTAAAATGATGAAAGGATGTGACAGTTTAGGTAGAAACAGATTGTTTCCAGTAGTTGAGGGATCTAGAATGAGGGGTCATAGATACAAGATTAAATGTAAGAGATTTAGAACAGGGAGCAAGAGAAATATATTTACACAGAGAGTGGTGAGACTAAATTCACTTCCAGGGTTACTGGTTGAGGCAGAAAGTATGTCATCATTCAAGATCAGACTGGATAGGTAGATGAAGAAAAAGGAGATGATGGGATAGGAGAACAGGGTGGGTAAATGTAATTAGGAATATTTGCTCCCATGGAGTGTAGACGCTGACATGGACTGATTGAGCCAAATGGCCTGTTCCCATTCTGTTACTTCTATGTATCAGTCAAACTGTTTCCCAAATGAGCATCAGCAAAACCAAAGCCATTAGTTTCAGCTTCTGCCGTAAACTTCCTTGTCACTGATTCCATTCACTCCCAGGCCACAGGTTGTACCAGACCATGCAAACCTTGATGTCCTGTTTGACCAAGAGCTGAGCTGTAAACATCATAGAATCATAGAAAGTTACAGCACGGAAGGAGGCCATTTCGGCCCATCGTGTCCGCGCCGGCCAACAAAGAGCGATCCAGCCTAATCCCACTTCCCAGCTCTTGGTCCGTAGCCCGACAAGTTAGAGCATCCCAAGTGCACATCCAAGCACTTTTTAAATGTGGTTAGGATTCCTGCCTCTACCACCCTTTCAGGCAGTGAGTTCCAGACCCCCACAACCCTCTGGGTGAAGACATTTTCCCTCAAATCCACTCTAAACCTTCCACCAATTACTTTAATCTGTGCCCCCTGGTTTTTGACCCCTCTGCTAGGGAAATAGGTCCTTTCTATCCACTTTATCTATGCCCCTCTGTGATATCCGAGTGGTAAGGTCAGAAACTGAGATAAGCGAGATATTAGGAAGAAAACCCAACTGTTAATTCTACGGTGTAGCAGAGAAACATCTCTTACAGGCTGCAAGCAAAACACAGTATTTCTAACTGCACGATGCCAAGATGGAGGATTCACCTCTGAGTCATACCCATAATGCAATGCCACATTACCTTAATAACTGGTGTACCAGGACATTGACTACATGACCCATTACCTTAAACACTGGTGAATGTGATACCTTAGTCTTTGGCACCATCTGGTGGATAACTTAAACATTACATCCCAGATTACTATATCCCCCCCTCTTAAGTTTACATTAATTTCTTAACAACATTCTAAAAAGTCCCATAAGGAAATTCCTTTAGCGATAGTCCATAATGAACAAATCTAGCAGGTCGTTATCAATCTCTCTGGTGGCTTGCGAGTCCTTGGTGAATGTCTTACAGTCAAGTCCCTGCTTGGTTGTGGTAGAGCCACCTGCTGTTCCTGAGCAGTACTCAGAGTTTCTGACTCTGCTACGATGGTTTCCTCTTGATGAAGGGGTCCAGGTGTAGCTGGCTCTGTTCGTGGTGGTGGTGCCACCGATGTATTTGGATAACTGGGGGCCAACTTTTCCTCCGACATCTCCTCTGGAACCTCCAGTTCGATTTCCCCTTGTCTGGTCAGTATCTGATCTACATGTCTGCGTACTACCTGACCAGTTCCCACCATGACCGTATATGATACTGGACCGGTCATTGAGTCTATGACACCAGGAATCCATTTTGGACCATAACTGAAATTCCTGGTAAGGACCTCATCTCCTTCTCCAAAACTGTGGCTCTTTGTCCTTCTGTCATGCTTCGCCTTTTGTTTGATTTGTCGGTTTTCCACCTTCCTTTTTAGGTCTGGGTGAACCAGGTCAAGAGTGGAGCGTAGTCGACTCCTAACAACAGCTCAGCAGGAGAGAGTCCTGTGGTAGATTGAGGTGTTATTCTGTAGCTGAACAGAACTTGTGACACCTTGGCTGCCAAACCCCCTTCTGCACTTTTTATAATCATCTCCTTAAATGTTTGTACGGCTCTCTCCGCAAGTCCATTTGAAGACGGATGATATGGAGCTGAGGTCACGTGCACTATGCCATTGTTTCTCATGAACTCTTTTGTTTTTGTACTCACAAAACACGTGGCATTGTCACTTACTACGATCTCCGGTAGCCCTTGATTGCTAAAACTCCTACGCAGGCAGTCTATAGTAACAGTAGATGAAGCAGAATTTACAGGATACACATCCATCCATTTGGAATGTGAATCAATGATCATGAGGAACATCTTTCCCATGAATGGACCCGCATAATCTACATGTAATCTTCTCCATGGTTTATCCGGCCACTCCCAAGGGTGGAGTGGAGCCGCTGCTGGTGCCTTCCTGTGTACTTGACAAGTGCTGCATGTCTTGACTAGATTTTCTATCTCCTCATCTAGCTTCGGCCACCACAGTAACTCCTTGCCAAGGCTTTCATACGTGAAACTCCAGGATGACACTGATGTAGTTGCCCTAGGATAGACTGTCGTGCTGGCTGTGGAATAATCACTCGTGCTCCCCACAACATGCAACCATCCTGCACACTCAGCTCTGTCTTCCTGGCACTGTAAGGTGTGAAATCAGTCCCTTCCAGATGCTGTGGCCAACCCCTCATCACATATTCTCGGACTCTAGACAGTACTGGATCTTTACCGGTCCATGTCTTTACTTGTTCTGCGGTCACAATTGTCGTGTCCGTGTCCTCCAACATCAAAACTCAGTCCTCTGGAGCTGCACGGATAGGTGTACCTGGCAGTGGAAGACGGCTCAAGGCATCTGCATTCCCATGGTACTTGCCCGCCTTGTAAACGATGACATACTCATATGCCCTCAATGTCACTGCCCACCTCTGAATCCGGGGTGACACCATCTGTGGTACTGCTTTCATTTCATTAAAAAGAGATAGAAGAGGTTTATGATCGGTGCATATGGTGAATTTCCTGCCATATATGTACTTGTGAAACCTCTGTAACCCAAACATTACTGCTAACCCCTCTTTATCTAACTGGGAATAGTTTTTTTCCGCTGGTGTCAGAGTTCGAGACATAAACCCTATTGGTCTTTCTGTGCCATCTTCCAAGCTGTGTGAAAGAACCGCCCCCACCCCATAAGGTGAAGCATCACAAGAGAGAATGATGTCTTTCTCTGCATTGTAGTGAACCAGCACATCCGAGGACAGCATCCGTTTCTTGGACTGTTCAAATGAAACCCTCTGTTCCTCTTCCCACTGCCACTGCGTCTCCTTGCGCAGAAGTTTGTGAAGAGGTGCTAACACTGTTGCCAAGTTTGGTAAAAATCTGTTGTAATAGTTTAGCAGTCTCAGGTAAGCTTTTAACTCAGTCACATTGTTAGGAGCTGGGGCCTCCTGCTGTGTTTGTACCTTCTCCTTGATTGGATGGAGCCCGGTGGTGTCCACTCTGTGTCCCAGGAACACGTTCTCATGTTCAATCCACACTTCTTGCAAAGACAACTGTTTGCCTCCCTCTATTTGATTTATTGCTCCCCAATCTAATTTAAGTTCTTGTATCCAGCCCCGACCTAACAAGTTTAGTCCAGAACCCGGTACTACAACTACAGGTAGCTGTTCCACGGTGTCCCTGTGTTGCACAGTTACAGTAGCTCTACCCAATGTCACCACTCGTTCACCGGCATATGTTTTAAGCTGCATAGAGCAAGACTTTAACTCTGGAACTTTTGCACGGTTCCACAATTTTGAGTACTCCTCCCTGTTCATTATGGTCACTCCGCATCCTGTATCCACTTCAAAGTTGACCTTAGAGTCATTTGCTATCAGTTGCAAAGTGATAGGATCCACTTTTGGAATGTTCTCTACCATACTATGCATTATGAAAATGTAGTCTTCTTTCTCAGCTTCTCCGCTAATGTGATGTGTTCCCCGTTTTTTCACTTCTCTTCCTAGGTTTTGCTTTCCTCCCCGTTTGGTTTGTATTCCTCCATGGTTGCTTTTGCCCTGCATGCACGTTTTATTTGTCCTTTTTTCCCACACTTGTGGCACTTTTCCTCCAGGAACCTGCATTCCCGTGCCAGGTAATCACCATTGCATCTATAACATGCCTTTACATGATCACGTTGTGGTTTCTGACGCAACTTTAACTTGTGCACAACAACCTGACTTGCAACTTGCTTCGTAGTAGCCCAGTCGGAACCTTATATTTCTTTTACATCTCGGTTCGCTGTCTCTATGGATTGAGCAAGTTCCAATGCTTTTTCATACGTAAGCCTAGTCACGGACAATAATCTCCTCTGCATTCGATCATCCATTAGCCCGCAAACAAGCCTATCTCTCAGCATGTCTTTCAGGTTGTTCCCATAATTGCAATTGTGTGCCAATTTTCTCAACACTGCTACATAATCCAATACAGTCTCTCCTGGGTTTCTGTTCCGTGAATTAAATTTGAAATGCTGTACAATCTCACTCGGTCTGGGATTGAAATGGTTCTTCAGCAAGGCCACTAAGTTAGCAAATGTAATGTCTCCAGGCTTTTCAGGACTGCATAAGTTTCTCATTAAACTATACATTTGACTTCCCATGGAAGTGAGCAAAATAGCTCTCCTTTTTCCGACATCATCTATCTCATTTGCTTCAAAGAAATGCATCAGCACCTCGCAGTACTCATCCCAGGTCTGAGTCTGAACATCAAAAGCAGAGCTCTTTCCTACCGTAGGAGCCATGATCCTCTATTCAGTGCTCTTTTTTGTTTCTTCTTCAAGATGTGATCTGTTGATCCTCATCGCCAATATGTGATATCTGAGTGGTAAGGTCAGAAACTGAGGTAAGCGAGATATTAGGAAGAAAACCCAACTGTTAATTCTACGGTGTAGCAGAGAAACATCTCTTACAGGCTGCAAGCAAAACACAGTATTTCTAACTGCACGATGCCAAGATGGAGGATTCACCTCTGAGTCATACCCATAATGCAATGCCACATTACCTTAATAACTGGTGTACCAGGACATTGACTACATGACCCATTACCTTAAACACTGGTGAATGTGATGCCTTAATCTTTGGCTCCATCTGGTGGATAACTTAAACATTACATCCCAGATTACCATACCCTCATAACTTTATATACCTCAAAAAGGTCTCCCCTCAGCCTCCTCTGTTCCAAGGAAAACAGACCCAGCCTATCCAGCCTTTCCTCATAGCTAAGATGCTCTACTCCCGGTAACATCTTTGTAAATCTCCACTGTACCCTCTCTAGTGCAATCACATCTTTCCTGTAATGTGGTGACCAGAATTGCATGCAGTACTCTAGCTGAGGCCTAACTAGTGTTTTATGCTGTTGAAGCATAACCCCGCTGCTCTTGTACTCTATGCCACGGCTAATAAAGGCAAGCATTCCGTATGCCTTCTTAACCACCTTATCTACCTGGCCTGCTACCTTCAGGGATCTGTGGACATGCACTCCAAGGTCGCTTTTTTCCTCTACACTACTCAGTGTCCTACCATTTAATGTGTATTCCCTTTCCTTGTTAGCCCTCCCCAAATGCATTACCTCAGACTTCTCCAGATCGAATTCCATTAGCCACTGTTCTGCTCACCTGACCAATTTATTGATATCTTCCTGCAGTCTACAGCTTCCTTCTTCAAGCAAGGCTGTGTCATCGCACCAATGCTCTTCTCGATCTTCCTTGCGGCAATGCTCCATCTTACCGTCAGTAAATTCCCCGCTGGAGTGGAGCTAATTTACAGAATAAACGGGAAACTGTACAACCTCCGTCACCTCCAGTCCAGATCCAAGGTCGTCCCTTCCTCTGTTGTCAAGTTACAGTATGCAGACGACGCTTGCGTCTGCACACACTCGGAGGTCGAACTCCAAACCATTGTTAAAACCATTACCGAAGCGTACGAGAGCATGGGCCTTACACTAAACATCCGTAAGACAAATGTCCTCTACCAACCTGCCCCCGACACACAGTACTGCCCCCCGATTATCAAAATCCATGAAAAGGCCTTGGACAAGGTGGACCACTTTCCATACCTTGGGAGCCTACTGTCAACAAGGGCAGGCCTCAATGACGAAGTCTAACACTGCCTTCAGTGTGCCAGTGCAGCCTTCGGTCTCCTGAGGAAGAGAGTGTTTGAAGACCAGGACCTCAAACCCGGCACCAAGCTCATGGTCCACAGAGCAGTAGTAATACTCACCCTCCTGTATGCCTCAGAGACATGGACCATGTACAGCAGGCACCTCAAAGCACTGAAGAGGTATCACCAACGCTGCCTCTGCAAGATCCTGCAAACACATTGGCAGGATAGGCACACCAACGTCAGTGTTCTCGCTCAGGCCAACATCTCCAGCGTCGAAGCTTTGACCACGCTCAATCAGCTCCGATAGACGGGTCACATCGTCCGCATGCCCGATACGAGACTCCCAAAGCAAGCGCTCTACTCAGAGCTCTGACACAGCAAGAGAGCCCCAGGTGGGCAGAGGAAATGCTTCAAGGACACCCTCAAAGCCTCCTTGAAAAAGTGCAACATCCGCACCGACACCTGGGAATCCCTGGCCCAAGGCTGTACAAAGTGTAGGAGAAGCATCCGGGAAGGCACCGAATACTTCGAGTCTCTTCGCCGGGAGCAAGTGGAAGCCCAAACAGCGGAAGGAGCGCACGTCAACCCAAGCACCCCACCCACCCGCCCCTTCAAACACCGTCTGCCCCACCTGTGAAAGAGACTGTAGGTCCCACATTGGACTCATCAGCCACCTGAGAACTCCTTTTTAATGTGGAAGCAAGTCATCTTCAGTTCCGAGGGACTGCCTAAGAAGAGAAGAGACAGCTTCCTTCTTCAGTATCAACCACTCTGCCGATTTTAGTATCATCTGCAAACTTCTTAATCCTACCCCCTATATTCAAGTCTAGATCATTGATATATACCACAAAAAGCAAGGGACCTAGGACTGTGCCCTGCGGAACCCCACTGAGAACAGCCTTCCAGTCACAAAAGCACCCATCAACCATTACACTCTGCTTCCTGTCTCCGAGCCAGTTTTGAATCCAACTTGACACCTTGCCCTGGATCCCATGGGCTTTTAACTTCATGACCAGTCTGCCATGAGGAACCTTATCAAAGCCTTGCGAAAGTCCATATACACAACATCAAATGCACTACCCTCATCTACCCTCCTTGTTACCTGCTCAAAAAATTCAATCAAGTTTGTCAGACACGTCCTTCCCTTAACAAATCCGTGCTGACTTTCCTTGATTAATCCGTGTCTTTCTAAATGAAGATTTATCCTGTCCTTCAGAATTCTTTCCAATAATTTCCCACCACCAAGGTTAGGCTGACTGCCCTGTAATTACTCGGTCTATCCTTTTCTCCCTTTTTAAACAAGGGTACCACATTAGCAGTCCTCCAGTCCTCTGGCACCACACCTGAGGACAGAGTGGATTGAAAAATGATGGTCAGGGCCTCTGCTATTTCCTCTTTTGCTTCGCTTGACAGCCTGGGATACATTTCATCTGGGCCTGGGGATTTATCCACTTTAAAAGCTGCTAAACCCCTTAATACTTCCTCTCTCACTATGTTTATTTCATCGAATATTTCACACTCCTCCCCCCTGATAGCAGTGTCTGCTTCGCCCCTCTCCTTTGTGAAAACAGACGCAATGTATTCATTAAGAACCTTACCGACGTCTCCCGCCTCCACACACAGATTACCCTCATGATCTCTAATAGGCCCTACCTTTCTTTAGTTATCCACTTACTCTTATTATATTTATAAAACATCTTTGGGTTTTCCTTGATTTTACTTGCCAAGAATTTTTCATGCTCTCTCTTTGCTTTCCTAATATCCTTTTTAATTGCACCCCTGCACTTTCTGTACTTCTCGAAAGATTCTGGAGTATTTAGCCCTTGGTATCTGTCATACGTCTCCATTTTTTTCTTTATCCTACCCTGTATGTCCCTAGACATCCAGGGGGCTCTAGATTTGTTAGTCCCACCTTTTTTCTTTAAGGGCACATATTTGGTCTGAACCCTCCAGATCTCCTCCTTGAATGCTCTGACACTGATTTACCTTCAAGTAGCTGTTTCCAGTCCACTATGGCTAAATCCCCTCTGTGCTTAGCAAAATTTGCTTTTCCCCAATTTAGAATTTTTGTTCCTGGTCTACCTTGTCCTTTCCCATAACTATCTTAAATCTAACTGAATTATGGTCACTAGCACCAAAATGCTCCCCCACTGATACGTCTTCTACCTGCCCAGCTTCATTCCGTAAAACTAAACCAGAACCGCCCCCTCCCTTGTTGGGTTTGCTACATACTGGCTAAAAAAGTTCTCCTGGATGCATTTTAGGAATTCCGCACCCTCTATACCCTTCACACTAATTTTATCCCAGTTAATACTGGAGTAGTTGAAATCCCCTACTATTACTGCGCTATAGTTTTTGCACTTCTCAGAAATTTGTCTACATATTTGTTCTTCTGTCTCCCTCTCACTGTTTGGGGGTCTGTAGTACACTCCCAGCAGTGTGATTATGCCTTTTTTGTTTTTCAGTTCAACCCATATGGCTTTGTTTGATAATCCCTCCAACATATCATCCCTCCTCACAGCTGTAATAGTTTCTTTAATCAATACTGCGACCCCCCCTCCCTTTTTACCTCCCTCTCTATTCCGGCTGAAAATCCTTTAACCAGGAATGTTGAGCTGCCATACCTGCCACTCTTTCAGCCACATCTCTGTAATAGCTATAATATCATAGTCCCAAGTATCTACCTGTGCCCTCAGCTCATCTGCCTTGTTCGCTATACTCCTTGCATTGAAGTATATACCATTTAGTACAGGCAAACCTCCTTGTTGACTACTATCTAGCCCTTAAGTCCTCTGTCCTTCCAATTTACTTTCTACATTTTACATCACAATGAACCATCACCAAGACCATTTCCACCTCCACCATTACCTCCATCTTACTGAGACTGAAATCCTATTTGCCCTTTCATCATCTCTCAACTGGAATTCTCCAATATCCCTCATTACTGCTCTCCCAGAAACACAAATGTGGCCAAAAAGTGGCCACTCATATCCTGCTCACCCATTACCCCTTCCTCGCTAATATACAATGACACACACTCTCCCAACACCTTGAATTTAATGTCCTCATCCTCATCTTCAAATCTCTCCATGTGCTTGCCCCAACCTATCTACATGTTACATAGAAATTACAGCATGGACACAGGCCAAACAGCCCAAACAATTGAAGTTGGTGTTTATCCTCCACACGAGAACTATTCCTCATTATCAGTTCCCATATAACTTTTATTCCCCCTTCTTTCAAACATCTAGCTAACCTATTAAATGTTGACATAGCTTCTGCAATCTCCTTCAGCCTCCTAACCTATCCCACACCTATCATTCCTCTCACTCTGGCCTTTGTGCATCCAGCTCTCCCTTTGCCCACCACTGGTTTCAGAGCCCTACTCACTGGAGCTCTCTCCCTGAACCCCTCGGCCTTTTTACTTCCCCCTCCAATTTTAGAAATCTTCTCAACCCCCATCTTTTCTACCAAGTGTTGCATAATATTTTTCTAACTCTCCCTCCATAACGTTGCATTTGCTCCTTTATCAACTCATTTCTATCCCCCTTGGGATATTTTCTATGTTAAGGCACCATATAAATGTAAATTGTTGTTGTCCTCCAACCAAACATCGAGAAAACCAAGATCATTGTTTTCAGCCCCTGCCATAAATTTGTCTCCCTTGCCATTGATTCCACGCCTCTCCTTGGCCATACACTCAAGCTTAACAATGCTATGTAAAAACATTGACATTTTGTTCAACCCAGAGCTGAGCTTCGAGCCCTACTTAATATCCATCACCAACATCGTGTACTTCCACATCTATACCAACCCCTGCCCCACCATTGCTGAAAACATTCTCCACGTGTTTACACTTCTAGATTTGCTGCAATGCTACCGTGCTCCGTGTGCTGGAAAAAATCATGTGCAACATCGACCTTCCCATTCAAAAAGACTTGAAAAACCCACTACAAAAGGGCTTAAAATCATGCCGGCCATTCTGGGAAACAGCAGCCAATATTCCTGCAGCTGGTATCAACCCACTATCCAGATAGACAGAATCGTGGGATGCACGCAACACAAAGAACCAACACCTCATCACTGAACCAACAGCAGAGGTCAGCGTTCAACCCAATCCGCACAAGGCATGGACGCTGCAGCCACCTGCTCCACAAGTGGAAGGTGAGGGACGGCCCGAAGTGCGACTGTGACCATGGAACACATCACATCAACCTGCCCACTAAAATCTGTTGCAGGAGGCACCTCATTTCTCCACTCGGCATCTCAGGAGTCCATCGAATGGATAGTCAATCTAGACATTCCATTATAAGCTTTTCCCATCATACAAAAGTAGTAGTGGTAGTAGCACTTTTAGATTTAATTTCTCCATCATTTTACTTGTCAGCCTCCTATTCTCCATCCTCCATAAATGTATTCAAAGCTCAGCTGCCCATGTCCAGAAGAGGAGGAAGCCGAAGAGGAGGAAGCAGAAGAAGAGTAAACAGAACAGGAGGAAACAGAAGAGGAGGAAACAGAACAGGAGGAAGCAGAACAGGAGGAAGCAGAAGAAGGAAGGATGCTGAAATAAAAACCATCACAGAGCAAACTTTCCAATCCAACTTTAAACATCTATCCATCCAATATGATATCAAGAAATCAACTCATCACCCTTATACATTCTTAGTGACTGTCTTGTGTGTGTCCTTGCCTATCCAAGTGATGTCCCGCAGTGCTACCTCAGTGGCTGCAGCATGGCTGGTGGAAGGCTGCTGACTTTCATTGGGGACACTGCAAATGGCCTTGCTTATCGACCTTGAGGAGCTGGTGGCTGAGAGTGTCAAATCGAGTGACAATGTTTCTTCTTCTTCTCTTCTTCTTCTTCACTCTCCTCTCCCTCTTCTTGGCCAATCACTGGCTGGGCAGACTGCATTTCTTGTATGTGTGAAATGAGGAAGGCACAAGGAGTTGTGGAGAGGGGAGGGCAGAAAAGCAAGAGGTGCATGCCAGAAGGAGGATAACATCCTGAGCATCTTGCATAATTTTTGCCCCGCCACTGGCCAAGGGCTCTGCCATGGCCCTGCCAGGAATGGCCTGCACCGTCTCCTCCAGGTGAGGCTAGAAATGGGAGATGTACCTTATGATTGGTACAGATTGTTGGTAGGGGAGTGATAGGAGGGTGGAGTTGTGCATTGAGCAGTGTTTAAGGCTAGTGGTGCAGTTGGTAGGAGATGGCTTTTGAAGATGCATTCACTGACCTTGACCAGTGGGTGAGGTCATGAAGCTTCTTTGGGCACTGGAGCCAGGAGGTGGGGATGACACTGCTGGTAGTGATGGCCTCGATGATGTAGTCCCACATCGTTCTTTCTGGAGGGCCTCCTGGCCCCTGTGGGTAGAGGACCTCTCTTGCAGTGTTGACCCCCTGCACAAAACTGGAATGCTGCATGTGAGCCTCTGGGTGCCCCTTCCCTGGCTTGCTGAGTCATTTGTGTTAGTGCTGAAGCACATTTCCCATTTTCTGAGGTTCAGAAGGGAATTCAGCTTAAAGAGCTGAAAACTCCCATTTGGGATTTCTTTTAATGTTAATTATTTTAAAGGCAGTAAGGGCTCAAAATGGCATTTTTTCACTGCATTTTTATTTTTATTATTTCAGAAGGCATTGCCCTTTTAATTTCCCACAAGGCCTAGTGAACTCCATTGTCTCGCTTCCAGAGGCTGTTAGAAGCTGGAATGCCGCCCCTGGACAGGGATTTTGACTCCCATGCCTGCATTAACACTACCAGGAGGGGCGTTAGTTAGCTCTCGGCTAAAATCTTTAGCCCCCAGCGCGGATTTTTCTCTAGTAACAATTGGTCCATTTTCAGTGGCTGTTAACCTGAGGCCGCGGTGATACCGGCAACTCTCACAGTGCCCACGAATTTTTAGTCCCTCATTTTCAAATTCCTCCTGTGCTTCATCCTAGCCTATTTTTGTGCCCACCTCTAACCTTATGTCTCACCCTGTATCATTCTGACTCTAGTGCATCGCCTTTTTCCTATGCTCCCTGATTGGCGGTAGAGCATACCGTGGCCTCAGCTCTGCTGCCTGAAATTCCCCAATTCCACTCCCTCCACAAAACCCTTCTGCCGTTGCACTTCCAGCTCCATCTTTAAGAACCTTCCCTAAGCCTATCTTTTTAACCAAGGTTTCAGCCACCTCTCCGAGCTCTCCCACCATGATCAGCATTCACACGCTGTTGAACTCCCTGGAGTTGAGAATCAATTGAAATCACTGAACTGATGAAAACTTCCCCTTTTACGCTAGAATATTGCTCTTAAAAAATGCTAAGCCTTGTTGAATGAGGTGAAATTGGGTTTTTAATGGCATACTGTGTTATGATTACTGCTGAACAACCGGTCTGTCCCTGAAAAACTAATTTTATATTTGTGGAATGTCATATTTTTCCATTATGATAAAAATTCCATGGTTTTAATATATTTTTTTAAAAGTTTGTTTATGATATTTCAGCTTTTACCTTAATCCCATGTGTATGTCCCAATCTTTATTTTGCTCTCTGTAAAATGATTAAAAATTGAAGGAAAATCAGTGCATTTTACTTCCTGGTTTGCTGTCTGTGAGAGTTCTTCAATGTGGTTAGCTGCTTAGTCAGCTTGATGACATCACTGTAGCTGGACGCTAGAGATCCCATAGACTTGGTGTCAGATTCAAATTAACACCAGGAGAGGTGAAATCAACGCCACAGAGATTGCTAGATCTTTGTGGGCAGCTTTCTTCGAGGTCAGCGGCGAGCTGACCTCAAAATCCGAGCCAATCTTTCAGGAAATTTGTTGTATTACAACAATGGATGAACTATTGTTGTGTTTTGCTTGCAATGGGTAAACATTGGAAACCACAATCCAAATCCCAGACTAGCTGTGAGAAACACCATGGAATATTGATTCATGTTAATTGAAGCAATATTTGAACAGTTCAGCTTTGTGGTTAACCATATAGTTAGGGCTTGACTCATCAGTCAGTTTTAATGATAGATAACTTTTAACTTGATTAGTATCAGCGCGTTTATCACAGTTTCCTTCAAAGCAAAATTTTCTATTTTATAATTTCAAGCTCCTGTTCCTGGATAATACATCTCAGGTGGTGATTAGTATTGATGAAAGCACATTTCTAATTTTGAACACTGCAAACTGAAGTAAATGTTAATGATGTTGTACATCAAAGATTATCTCTAAGGGTTCAATACAAAAAATTCTGTTGTATTTTATGTAGATAACTGGACAATGTAAAGTTTTTTGTATGTTTCATAGATCTGCACCAGTTGTTTTTATTTCTGTAATTAAATCCTTCTAATTATTTTTCTTGTAAAGGTTTGTTCACGTTTTATTTCAATCTATTTATTGAGTTATGCTTCAAGATTAGATTGAGCACATAAGAGGAACATTACCCGTGCGTGCCATATGTAACAAAATCATAAACACATCTTTTGAAACATGATTTAATTACATAAAGTGCATAGAGGAAATCTTTCCCCATAGAGGTTATTGATTGTATAACAGCCTAGGCAGACTGCAAATGATAGGCGTATAAGAAATGTAATATACGTAGTTCAAAACAAATACAGTTCACCACAGGCATGAGGTAAATAACAAAAGAACTTGCATTTATATAGTAACTTTCACGACCTCAAGATGACCCAAAGCACTTTACAGCCAATAAATTACTTTTTAAAATGTAGTCACTATTGTAATATAGGGAAACACGGCAGCAAATTTGCATGCAGCAAGTCCCACAAGCAGCAATGAGATAAATTAAACTCTTTGGGCTGGATTTTGTCAATGGGGATGTGATGGAGGCGGGACTCCCACTTTTTGGGTTGTAGTCCCGCCTCCATCGACTTGTGGCCAACCCACGCTATTTTCCCTTGCTTGACCTTGTTAAGCCCATCCAGCGGGCTCAGCAGGCAAATTAAGGGACACCTGGTTACTGGTGATGTCAGTGATTGACATTTCATCTGTCAAGAGCTTTTGACAGATGAAAAATCAGTGTTTGACAGCTCTGTGAAGCTGTCAAACACTGACAATCTGTCTTCTAACTTGAGTCCTTCTACTCAGGCTCAGTTAGAGATCTCTCCAGACCAGAAAGCAGAATGCTGCAGATTTTGACATTTCAGCGGCCATTCTGCTTTCTGTGCCGGTGAGATGAGGGACTCCTGAAACCTGAAGGAAGGAAGCCTGCAGGAGAAAGTAAAGGTAAGTAAAACTTATTAAAACACTTTACACACACCTCACACACTTACATCTGCACACATGCACCCATCACTCACCTGCACAACGGACATCTCGACCCCTCCAACCACTGCAGACCGGCGGTCCGCCTTGCTAACTTGGCGTGGTTCGGAGCCCTCGGGAAGCCCACACTTCAGGGCTAAAAATAGGGATTAGGCAAAAAACTGCCTGTTAACTACCTGTTAACAGGCAGTTAATTGGCACTAATCCCCTTCCCGCCTCGGGGAGGCGGCTGCCAGCACAGGTCAGATACCCGCCTCCTGGGACATTGGCATGGAGGCGGGATGGGGGTGGGTTGGGGGTGGGATGGGTTCGTGCCCCCCGATTCTGCAATTTTCTCACCACTCCCGCCTCCAAACCCGCCTCCACGGGGCTTGGAAATTCGAGCCCTTTGAGTGATCTTGGTTGAGGGATAAATGTTGGCTAAGACATTGGAGAGAACTCCCGTGCTCTTCTTCGAATAGTGTCGTGGGATATTTTACGCTAACCTGAGAAGGCAGGCGGGACCTCTCAACCAAAAAATGGCACCTCCATCAGTGCAGCACTCTCTTAGTAGCTGCCTGGGAAACCCGGCCCATAGCCATTAAATTCAAAAATGGCAACCGAAGTTTGAGGAATGTAGCCTCATTAACATATTACTTGGACACCCCCAAACCCACCATGGTCAAACCAAAAGTGGGCATGTTCATGGTGGCTTAGGGTCAGGTTTCACACAGTTATTGATTTTACCCCCACCCCCGACCCTCTCCCGCCTGTCGTGGGGGTGTTAAAATTCCCCCCAGTTGCTCTGCTAAGTGCAATTTTGAAGAATGAAGTGTTCAATCTAATAATTTATCTGACAGCTCAGTTCATAAATGAAAGAGGATGAAAAGTTAAGTGGCTGTCAGTTATCTTAACATCAGTCTATTTTAGACCCTGGACCTGATCTTGCTCTCCCATTATTTTCATAGGACCCTTGGCTAGCAAAAATCCATCAATCTCAGATTTTAAATTATTAATTGAGCTCGAAACCACTGCTTTTTGTGGGAGAGAGTGAAGGGATAATTACTAGTCCTACCCAGATCAGGCGTATTCCCCAGATGTTCACCTTCAACTAAAGTTAGAGATAGCCGAATTCTATAAGACACTTAATTGGGTCTAAAGGTTCAGACTGTCTCTCCCTAAAGGAAAGGAATGACTTGAAGATGTTACCATCTTCCAGGTAGCACTTTTAATAAGTTTAACTAGACTGTAACCTTCCAGATATTATGAGGGTCTGGAACCCCCCCCCCAGAATTCTTCAACTCCTCACAAAAAGAGTGTACAGAAATTGAGTTTGCGAGTTTGATACAGAAATACCATTTGAGACAATTCTAAAAATATGTAGATTTATTAAAGAACTGACATACAGTTAACAGCTTGTGAGTCAATCACGACTTTAACAGTTCAAAATACAAATAGCTTACATTTCTTATTCTCAGAGATCCTTATTCTCAAATCTTAACTTTGTTACATTTATACATTTCTTATTATTTCTAATCCAGAATATCCACCAAAATCAATCAAGAGTACCTTTTTGATCCCCGAGACTCAAAGAATTAAAAATTTACAGAGCCTGCCTCTGAAGTTGAGAATTGCTTGCCCTTTCCAGCGACTTCTGACCTTCCATCTGAAAAGCTCTATTTTTATACCTTTTTTTAGTGGTTTATTTTTTGAAGTTTTCTGCTGATGTAAGCTAATTATCTCTAGTCATTCTCTATTGAATTATTTTCTATTCTTACTGTCATTTCAGCTGCCAACTGTCAGAATTCTGTCTGTTGTTTAGGTGTTCAAAACATATCAGAAAAAATAGTTATAACCTATGCATCTATTTGATGCCATTTTTATCGAAGGCCTTCCATTCAATTCTAAAATCATCTAGCTGTTTCGAAGCAGATGTTGTGACTTCTATATGTTCCATTTTCAATACAAAAACCACGTGATTGCTTGGTGTCATCTATTGAAGTCATATTTTCAAAGTCTTCTATAGGTACTTTTTACAATATGTAAATCAAAACCACTTCAACCAGGGTGTTTGTTTTCCTAGCCATCTTAGTTGGTTATATTACAGACTTATGTTTGCTTATTTCATTTGATGTGATATTATGAAGGCATATGGTTGTTTAATGTTCTAAGTTTCTGTTTCCCGGAGTGTTAGTTTATAACACTTTAAACTGGGCATTGCTATTGTGTTGGTTCCAATGTGCAGACATAGAGGAACCTCCAACCCTTGGCTTCAATAGGGCCATTGTCTTAGTATTAACAATCAATTCCCATTTCAAAAGCTTGTGTGGTGTTTACAACTTTTGTGTTAACACTTCGTCTTATCTCAGAAGCTTGTATTTCTATTTACAGCAGGTGTCGTTGAGGCTTTTTAGATGTTTAAACACAGTTTTCATGTTTTAATAAAGTCAAAATTCTGTTCATAGGATGGTGTATCTCTTGGAATATGGCTATTTCCTTTACAAGAGTTCCACACTTCTATCACCCTTTGCGTGAAGAAGTGTTTCCTAACTTCTCTCCTGAATGGCCTGGCTTTGATTTTAAGGTTATGTCCCCTTGTCCTAGACTCCCCCACCAGTGGAACAAGTTTCTTTCTAGCTATCCTATCAATTCCTTTTGAAATCCTGAAAACATCAATCAAATCACTGCTTAACCTTCTGTATTTCAGGGAATACAAGCCTAGTTTACATAATCACTCCTCATAATTTAACCTTTGGAGCCCTGGTAACATTCTGGTGAATCTGCGCTGCACTCCCTCCAAGGCCAATATAATCTTTCTAATGTGCGGTGCCCAGAACTGTACACAGTACTCCAGATGTGGTCTAACTTGGGCTTTGTATAGCTATAGCCAAACCTATCCCCCCCTTCTTTATATTACAGCCCTGTAGGTTTAACATAAGAACATAAGAAATAGGAGCAGGAGTAGGCCATACCGCCCCTCAGCCCTCCTCTGCCATTCAATAGGATCATGGCTGATCTGAATCTAGACTCACGTCCACTTCCCTGCCCTCTCCCCGTAACCCCTAATTTCCTTATCTGCTAGGACAATGTCTATCTCCATTTTAAATTTATTTAATGTTGCAACTTCCACAGCTCTCTGGGGTAGCAAATGCCATAGATTTACCAACCTCTGAGTGAAGAAGGGTAGTAAATCTCAGTTTTGAAAGGGCAGCCCCTTATTCTAAGATTATGCCCCCTAGTTCTAGTCTCACCCATCAGTGGAAACATCCTCACCGCATCCACCCGATCAAGCCCCCTCACAATCTTATATGTTTCGATAAGATCGCCTCTCATTCTTCTGAACTCCAATGAGTAGATTCCCAACCTATTCAACCTTTCCTCATACGTCAACCCCCTCATCTCTGGAATCAACCGAGTGAACCTTCTCTGAACCGCCTCGAGAGCAAGTATATCTTTTCTTAAATATGGAAACCAAAACTGCACGCAGTATTCCAGGTGTGGCCTCACCAATACCCTGTATAACTGCAGCAAGACTTCCCTGTTTTTATACTCCATCCCCCTTGCAATTAAAGCCAAGATTCCATTGGCCTTCCTGATCACCTGCTGCACCTGCATACTAACTTTTTGTGTTTCATGTACCAGGACCCCCAGATCCCTTTGTACTGTAGCACTTTGCAGTTTCTCTCCATTGAGATAATAACTTGCTCTTTGATTTTTTCTGCCAAAGTGCATAACCTCACACTTTCCAACATTATATTGCATCTGCCAAATCTCTGCCCACTCACTTAGCCTGTCTATGTCCTTTTGCAGGTTTTTAATGTCCTCCTCACTCACTGCTTTCCCTCCCATCTTTGTATCGTCGGCAAACTTGGATATGTTGCACTCGGTCCCTTCCTCCAAATCGTTAATATAGATTGTAAAGAGTTGGGGTCCCAGCACTGATCCTTGTGGGACACCACTAGTTACTGATTGCCAGCCCGAGAACGAACCATTTATCCCAACTCTTTGTTTTCTGTTAGATAGCCAATCTTCCACCCATGCCAGTATATTACCCCCAATCCCGTGATTTTTTATCTTGATCAGTAATCTTTTGTGTGGAACCTTATCAAATTCCATTAGCCTTTTTGATTTTTTTTTTGTACTTGACTACTACATTTTAGTCAACTATATACATGGATCCCTAAATCACTTTGGACCTCAACTGTTCCTAGCTTTTCACCATTTAATAATATTCAGATCTATCCTTTTTTTGGTCCAAAATAGATGACCTCACACTTACCTGCGTTGAAATCCATCTGCCACTGTTTTGCCCACTCACTTAATCTATGAATACAGTCCAAAATCATACTGTCCAGGGACTTCATAAGGATGATCTAGTACATGTTATAGGTCACCCTCTACAACAATGATTATGACCACAGTAGCGCTGCAATAGCTACAAACACCTATGCTAGTACCCTATTTTTATACCTGGAACACAATAACTAATGCAGTGCACCTTAACATTGCCCATCCATTCATAACATTCATTTAGTAAATCAATAACAAAAGCTTTGCAGACCACTTTTCCTAGCTGTGGAGTTCTCTCTCCATTACCTGGAACTCTAGGGGAGGATCTCCATTTCAGTGCTCCAGTAAAATCATGGGCTGGGAGTGCATACTTTCCCAATTTCCACCCCTGGCAAGCTTAGTTCTATGCTGGAAGAGCTGAAGCCGCAAATTTCCCCTTCTCTTCCTGAGTGCAGCAGTTGAAATGCAGAGTGTTTCTGCTCCTGGCACCAGCGGCAACAACAATAACTACAACAGGCATTTATATAGCATCTTTAAAATAGAAAAATATCTCAAGGGGCTTCATAGAGGAGTAATCAGCCTAAAATGATAAAACCAGGCAAAAACAGACACCAAGCCAGAGAAAGAGATAATAAGAGGATGATAAAAATCTTAATCATAGAGGTAGGTTTTAAGAAGTGTCTTAAAGGAGTTGAGGCAGGTGAAGAGGCACAATGGTTTAGGGAGGGAATTCCAAAGGGTGGGATAATTGAAGGCATGGCCGACAATGGTGGGGCAAAGGAACCAATGGAGGAAAGCACAAGAGGCCAGAGTTGGAGGAATGTTGAGTTCTGGTAGATTGTCTAGCAGCACGGTGGCATAGTGGTTAGCACTGTTGCCTCACAGTGCCAGGGACCCGGGTTCGAATCCAACCTCGGGCGACTGTCTGTGTGGAGTTTGCACATTCTCCCCGTGTTTGCGTGGGTTTCCTCCGGGTGCTCCGGTTTCCTCCCACAGTCCAAAGATGTGCGGGCTAGGTTGATTGGCTATGATAAATTGATCCTTAGTGTTAGGGGGATTAAATATGTGGGGTTACGGGGATAGGGTGGGATATGTGTTGGTGTAGGGGTTACGGGGATCGGGTGGGATATGTGTCGGTGCAGGCTCGATGGGCCGAAATGGCCTCTATCTGCACTGTGGGGTTTCTGTGATTCTGTGATTGTAGGGCTGGGGCAGGATACAGAGACAGGGAAGGGCGAGGCTGTAAAGCAATTTAAACACTAGGATAAGAATTTTAAATTGAAGGTGTTGGGGACCGGGAGCCAATGTAGGTCAGCAAGGACAGGGGTGATGGGTGAGTAGGATAGAATATGGGGGGGCAGAGTTTTGGATGAGCTGAAGTTTACAGCTCTCCTGATGGGAGGCCGGTCAGGAGAGTATTAGAATAGTCAATGTCTGGAGGTGACAAAGGCGTAGATGAGGAGTTCAGCAGCAGATGGCCTGAGGCAGGGGCAGGCATGTGTTACGTTACAGAAGTGGAAGTAGGCGGTTTTTGTAGTGGAGAGGGTATGGGGTCAGAATCAGGTCAGGGTCAAATAGGATGCCAAGAGGTAGTGGATGGGTCGAGAGACAGGTGGTGGAGAGGCAGAGCTGGGTGTCATCGGTGTGCATGTGAAAGCTGATCCAATGTCTTTGGATGATGTCGCCAAGGGGCAGCATGTAGATGAGGAAGAGGAGGGGGCCAAAGACAAATTCTTGGAGGACTAGGTAACGGTGCAGAGACATGAAGAGAAGTTATTTCTGGAGATGCTTTGGCTACGATTGGATAGATAAGAGTGGAACAAAGTGAGGGCAGTTCCACTGAGCTGGACAGTAGAGTAGGAGCATTGGAGGAGGATGATGAAGTCGACTGTGTCAAAGGCTGCAGAGAGGCCAAAGAGGGTGAGGAGGTATAGAGCTTCACGCTCACAGTCACAGTGGATGTCTTTTGTGACATTGATTAGTACTGTGGAGGGCAGAAACCTGATTGGAGAGATTCAAACATGGCTCCTGTCATGGCTCTTTCCCTCTTATTGTGGGCTCTCTTTTCCTGTAATGAGGGACACAAGTGGAGTTTGAGTGAGAATGAAGGAGTGAGTGTAGTGAATGCATAGCATAGATGCTTAGATATAAGTTGTTGTTGTCATGGCATCACAGTTATAGGGAGTGTGAGGACTGCATGGTTGAATAGTTAAGCGAATGTGACCATAGAGAGAGAGGGAATGGGTAAGGCTGCAGGGATGTAAGTGTCAAGTGGCACGTGGAGGAATAGGTTGGCAAGCAGAGTGCTGGTGAGGAGAGGCAATGGGGATCTGATTGAGGGTGATGGGAAAGTCCTACTCACTTTTCCTGTGCGGGGAAGGTCATGAGACCTCTTCCTGCATTGCAGCCAGGTTCTGCGGCTCATCGAAATGGAGTTGACCTCCTGGGCCACTTGTAGCCACACAGCCTTTGTCGGCTGGGGTGGTTTTTTTCTCTCTCCTTATTACAGCTGGCTCCGTACACCAGAGCTTGGAGGGAGGGCTCATCAAACCAAGGAGCACACTTTTGCTTGATCATTGACATTTTCCACAATTCAACTCCTTCATATAAATTTCAGAGCCTTTGCAGTCTCCAGAAGAAGCAAGGCTGCTTGCAGGCTTTAAATCCAACAGCATTGACGAGGCGACTTTCTGTATGAAAAGACTCATTGGGACAGGGGTTCCCACATGCAGGAAATCAATTGCACAATTAGGGGAAAATCCCACTTTTTCAACACATCACATTGGGGTCTTGACACGATTTCCACCTGACATGCCCCAGCCCGCCCACACTGACAAAATCCAGCCCAATGTAAGAGTACTTCTTAATATATAAAATATAATCTCTGGTGCTTGCCAACTGCCTAGAGGCAGGGGGCTGCAGGCAGGTGGGGAGTGCAGTCCATGGCCTGGATCCCTCCCAGTGAGGCTGACTTAAACCTTTCTGGAGGCTAACATGCCTCATCTGACAACGAACCAAAGGGTCCCTTATGGATCAGGTAAGCAGGTACTCTCAGCATATGGAGTTTCTACACCCAGCTGCACTCCCTTTGCATTGCCCGCCTTATAAGAGGTGGTTGAGGCTCTGTTCCTTACAAGACCAAGTCGGGATCCCAATTTGGAGTTATGGTGAGAGTCCGGTGGTGTGGCTCAGGATACTTGGCCCCTACATCTATAAAGTCAGACTGCAGTTGATGAGGACTGCACATACATTGTTGTAGAACAACACTGTACACAGTTCTGGTCTCCATGTTATAAAAAGGATATAGAAGTACAAGAGAGGGTGCAAAAATGATTTATAAGAATGATACCAGAACCAAGAGGCTATCTATCAGGAAAGACTGAACAGGCTGGGGCCCTTTTCTCTAGAAAAGAGAAGGCTGAGGGGTGACCCGATAGAGGTCTTTAAGATTTGATGTGGTTTGATAGGGTAAACGTAGAGAGGATGCTTGTAGGGTAGTCCAAAACTAGAGGTCATAAATATAAAATAGTCATTAACGAATACAATAAAGAATTAAGGAGAAACTTCTTTACCCAGAGAGTGGTTAGAATGTGGAACTTGATACCACATGGAGTAGTTGAGGCAAATAGCGTGGATGCATTTAAGGGGAAGCTAGATTAGTACATGAGGGAGAAAGGAATAGAAGGTTATGCTCATAGAATTAGATGAAGAAGGGTGGGAGGAAGTTTGTGTGGAGCATAAACACCGGCATAGACCAGTTGGGCCGAATGGCCTGTTTGTGTGCTGTAAATTCTATGCAATTCTATGTACTGTAATACTTTACATCTTTTTACTTACTACAGGTATATTATTACTGCTTCAGCTTTTTGAACTGTCACATTCTACCCAGTTAATATGAATAAAATTATTTCTTATTAACAAGCAGCTTTAAGGATGGAAAGTTGAAGTTAATGTAAAAGAATAATCTGCCTAATTCTAAGGATATCCATGACACCAAGCTAGGACTGCAATCCGAGCTGATTTGTCCAATTAGCAACCCTGGATTTGAAACCTAGACACTGCAATATTTTGTGAAATGGCTGTGAAAGATGGAATTATGGAATCGATTGTATGGAAGTTTTAGGCTCTGCTAACAGTTTATAGACTTTCATGAGGTTCCATGCATCGTTAGCTGCATATTAATTAAGGAGGCTTTGCTAACACTTCTCCAAAAGCACCCAAATTGCCTAAAGGATTTAAGCAGATTGCATGCATAAGAGCTGTGTGTTTCAAGTCAAAAGGAACATTCTGGATAAAAAAACAATATTATTCAAGTGTGAGCTCTTTCGTGAATGTTTTTGCACTTCAAAGAGATTGTCCATCTGCGACATCTGATAGTCCTAGATTAGAAACTGTTCTCGGTGAGATGGTTAGCTTTTCACATCACAGTCATGTATAAGAAATGTAAATAAAAGGTGTCAACAGATTTTACATCTTTATTTCAATAATTATGAATAAGATCACAAGAAGTTTCTATTTGTGGTCGATGTAATGGCGGAAGAAGAAAGAAAATGGGAAGGAGGGCCTATTGTTGGATCCCTGCCTCTCAGAGTGCCACTAGGCATGTTCCTCCCTCCACTCGCCCAACCCCACCCCCACCTCTAGCAGAGAGCTCAGCAACCATACTGCATTTAAATCATGGCAGGGGACCGGCCGGAGAAACCAGCTGATTACACTGCCTCTGAACTGAAGTACGGCCATTCCTAGCAACCGACAGAAGAGGGTTGACAGTACGTTATGGGTCAGTGGCGGTAAGTCCGCTATTAGCCCTGTGGGAGGGAGGGGACATCCCCTCCCTCATTTCTGCCCCAAGTCCTGCTCCTAAAGAGGTCGTGGGTTCCGCTTTAACCAGTAGTAACAATCCATCGTTACTTACATCATTATAATCCATCATAATCTGGATGACCTCTATTGTTTGACATCTGAACCTTCTCAGCTGTAATGAAAAAAGGGCCAACTTCTCTTCATAACTAACCCTCCATGCTTGGTAACATCCCAGTGAATCTGCACTGCAGCTTTTTCCATTGTTTTTATATCCTTCCTATAATGTATGCAATTCGCCAATGTTGGGAATACCACCAGTGTTGGAATAAAACCATTAAATTATACAAATTAGTCTTTTTTCTCTTTCCTGTTTATTCGGTACTTTTCCCCTTTCATAGCTGATCACACTCCGTAGGATGGCAACTGCCGGCTGTTTGATGCCAAGCCCAGGATTTAACTCAAGATGCCAGGTTAAAGAACTTCCACAGATTCATTTTATATATATTTTTTAAGCCATATTCCTCATCATTAGCCTGGTGATGCTGGTTGAAAGGATTTTGAGAGAAAGGAGATGATTTGACACAAATTAGCAAGGTGCATCATTGAGTAGAAGCTGATTTTGGTTCCTCGGTTGGCAATTACTTATATTTGGCTCACATCATTTTCTGAGCATGAGTTCCCCAGCCTTTTTGGTGGGATATATGCAAGACAAAATAAATCTCTTTCTTAGGCAGTCCCTCGGCACCGAGGATGACTTGCTTCCACACTAAAAATGAGTTCCCAGATGACTGATTAGTCCAATGCGGGACCTACAGACTCTGTTACAGGTGGGGCAGATGGTGGTTGAAGGGGCGGGAGGGTGAGGTGCTTGGGTTGACGTACACGCCTTGCGTTGTTTGCGCTTGGCTTCCGCTTGCTCCTGTCGAAGAGACACGAGGTGTTCGGCGCCTTCCCGGATGCTTCTCCTTCAATTTGTGTGGTCTTGGGCCAGGGGTTCCCAGGTGTCGGTGGGGATGTTGCACTTTTTCAAGGAGGCTTTGAGGGCGTCCTTGAAGTGTTTCCTCTGCCCACCTGGGGCTGTCTTGTCGTGTTGGTGCTCCGAGTAGAGCGCTTGCTTTGGGAGTCTCATTTCGGGCATGTGGACGATGTGACTCATCCATTTGTACTAATCGAGTGTGGTCAAAGCTTCGATGCTGGGGATGTTGCCTGAGCAAGAACACTGACATTGGTGTGCCTATCCTGCCAATGGATTTGCAGGATCTTGTGGAGGCAGTGTTGGTGGTACCTCTCCAGTGCTTTGAGGTGCCTGCTGTACATGGTCCATGTCTCTGTGGCATACAGGAGGGCGGGTATCACAACTGATCTGTAGACTGTAAGATTTCCCAATAATTTACAGCTCCGAAGATTAATTTTTTTGAGTAATGAATCCCTGGGTGATACACCTTTAAACATTTCAGGGATCAAAAATGGCTGTCAGACCGCATGGCCGAAGACAAAGGACTTGGAAAACAGCTTTCTGTGTCTGTGAAGAAAGGTTCAATGGCAGTCAAATCTGTCAATCAAAGGGGAGTTTCCCCCACCCTGCAGCAGGACAATTGATGCTTGTTTACAGAACATTCTACAATGCTGACTCTAAGATCAAGTGCTTGAAACTGCCAGCATGAACAAAGGAACTTTGTTTGCTAAGCACTCAAGACTGTCAATCACTTGCGGTTCCAGATGACCACAGGACAATGCTTTGTTTACAAAGAAATTGAATGCTATTAGCATTTGTTTGTATATCAAGTGGACACATCCAAACTGAGGAGAAACCATTTAAATGAATGGGAGAACACTTCAAACCCATTACTGGACAATGGGGCAGTTGGATCCCTTTTGTTTTAGCCCAGAAACATCCAGATCTGGGCGGGCCCCAAATGGGGGTATAAAAGATAGCTTCCCAGAAGCATCTCTCTCTCTCTGGCCTTGCCTCTGTGTCCCTCTACTGCGTGGGAGTCTGCCTGTAGAAGCGAAACACCAGCAGTTTACTTTTAAAACACTGGGGTGTTTTTCACCTCGGGGCAGTGAAGCAGGACATGGAGCAGGCATTTCCAGTGGTGAGCATATATTTTTCTGGCCTTCCACAAGGCAACTTAGAATAGGTATAGGGGTGGGAGTAAAGTGGGAATTTCGTTTGAATTGTGATTTTAGTCGATTTCCTCATTGTGTCTGTTTCTGCTCCCCTATTTAAGTAAGATGGTGTTGCACTGAGCAGAGAAGTGCTATAGTGAACATTGAATTCGGTATTTAAAACTGTATTAAAAGGAGTAGCTGTTTTAAAGTACTGTATTTGAAACTGTATTTAAAGGAGTGTTGCATCAAGCGGAAGTGCTGTGGTGAACACTGTTAGCTATTTTTAAAGTAACTGTATTAAAGTGCTTTTTTTAAGTAAATGCCACTAAGCTAAGGTGCTGCAGTGTGCAAAGAGTTTTTAAGTAAAAGGTGCTGGATTTAAAATGAGTGTTGCACTGAGCAGGGAGCACTCTAGTGGACACTGAGTGTACTGCGTTCATTTAATTTAAAGGAGAGTTGCACTGAGCAGGGAGCCCTCTAGCGGATGCTAAGTGTACTGCGTTTAAGCAAAGGTGCTGTACCAGGCATAAGAGCCATATCGATTTTTCTTTCTTTTGGTTTCACTAAATACTGGTCTGTTTTGCACCCAAACCATGAGTCACATTGTTTTCTGTCTACATCGCCACTGAATAAGCCTGGGGGTCAGAACTCAGGAATAGGGGAGCGCTTCAAAACTGCAAGGGGGTCCCTGGAGCAGCTCAGAGGCTTCTGACTGGCCAGAAACAAATAACCCCAGCCCCGCTAGCATGTGTGCTAATTCCTTACAAAATGGCAACCACGGCAGGACGTCGGCAATGGTGTGCGATGTGGCAGTCAGTGGTTTGAGTCTGGAGAGAGCAGCAGTTATTGGGTTCCTTTTTATCCTACTAGTTTTTCTGTGGTTTGGTTCCCGCAGGCTTGGGAAGGTTACCTGCAGGCTTAGGGAAGCCAGAACAGAGAGTTGGGATAGGGAAAGCGAGGTTGAGTAATACCAGGCCAAGGTAGAGTGCCTGGTGTTCCAGTTTAGTGAGGGCAAAATCCACGCGAGGTATGAGTCAGAGTACCTGAAGTGCCTAGTGGCAGGGGCCAGGAACAATGAGATGAGGGTGCGGGAGGAGAACGCTCGCCTCATACAAGAAATAAAAGAGCAGGAGGAGAAGGTTAGGGAGGTAAAGGCAGCATATAAGCTGGCCTGCGAGCAAGGGTTTGAGGAAGCAGATCATGGCCCCTGTAGGGCAGAGATAGAAATCCTGAGTATGGCTTTAAAAGGAGCAAAGGGGATGATATGTCTGATCAGCCCGGAGGCAGGTCTGAGCTTTCAGGAGCTCCGGCAGCAAAGGGGGGTGGAGGATGAGGTGGTAGAGACAGAAATTTCCCCCCCCCCCGGGTTGAGTCACTATTGGAGGCAGTGCGGTCTCTTCTGACTGGCCAGGGGAGTGTAGCACCCACCACCGGTGCTTTGACCCCATCCCACTCCCAGCAATGGCTAGAGCCAGCGCAGCCTGTTGACCTGCGTCCCTGTGAAAATGCTGAGGGGCGCAGGCCCTATGTTGAGATGGGGAAGGCGATGGTGCAGGGGAGATATTCAGTGGACACTGGAGCCTCCAGCATGGTGGTCCACTCGGAGGACCTGACCCACTCACCCCGGTCTAACAAGGTCCCATTTAGCTTAATGGGACCCACAGAGAAACAGGCAGCTGGGAGTAAACCTGAGAATAGTGATCCCCAGCCCACAGCAGGTCCAAGTTCACAGGCAGGCGCTGTGGCTTGTGTTAGGAGAGGAGCCATTCATGATTTTGAACAGGATTACTGTCAGGCAGCCAGTTATATCAAACAAGGCGGTTTGTTTCAGCAGGGGGCAGAGGAACAGGCAGCTGGGATTGTAGAAGCTCCCCAGCACTTGGCCTGTGCGATTACCCCTCTCTTGTGGAACTCCAGGGAGGAGCCTGAACCAGGTTTTAGACCTGAAGGGGAAGACTCTTAGCCATCGGCAGCCGGTGGCAAGGGATTGCCTGTCCCCAGCTCAGGTTGGGGAAGGGAGGGACCCGAAGGAGGAGATCCCCAGCCAGCAGGGAGTGTGACCCAAGCTAAGGGTCTGCTCGCCAGGGTAGCCCCCCCCCGGCAACACTCGCTAGGAGATCTCTTCGGGTGCCCCAGCCCAAGAAAGTATGGTCACCCACTTTACAGTGGAATAGGACAGACTCCCGAACCAGGGAGAAGCCAAAGAACAGAGGTCCCCAATCAGCAGCCATAAGCTGCAAGGGACCAGAAGCTGGAATCAGTCCAGCCATGCTGCAGGGAGTAGCCTGTGGCAGCCCAACCGGAGACGGGCAGCGCTTGGATATAGTTTTGGTCAGTTAATGTGTGATTAAAGAATTAAGGTAGAACGTGTATTAAGGTAGAAAGAATTAAGGTAGAACATGTTATTAAGGTAGAACATGTGTTAAGGTAGAACGTGTTAATTTTAATTTCAGTGATATATTAGTGTATAAGTTTTGAGTGTGGTATGGTTCCAGGAATGTATTGTGGATCAAGGTCACGGGACCTGATTACACTTCCCTGAGCCAGGGGACCTGGCAAGATGTTTTCTTTTGTTTTCCAGAGTTCCGGAAGGTACCAGGGACCAACGAGTCATGGGATTCGCGAGAGGAAGCACCCCTAGTCCATGAAGGAAGGGGTCTGCAGGAATCAGATGCCCACAACATTTAAAAATGCTGCTGGAAATACAATTTAAGACTAAGAATTTATAAAACTGGTTAATTATTTCACTGCTTGTTTGTAGTTAAAGGAAGCTCGTTTGGCTTCCATCTTTTTAGCAGACATGTTGGCTGGATGACAATCCCTTTAAAGATGTTGAAATTATGTTACAAGCAGTGCAGGGGCGTAGGACCCCCTCCATGCTTGACTTATTGTGAATATAAGTGGTGCAGGGGCATTGGAACCCCTCCGTGTATTGATTATTTTAATTAATTGTTGGTTTTCTGTCAATAGATGCCTGCCATACTACGATTCTCTCTGGGCAGGGGAGATGGAGGTGTTGGGGGATCAAAGATAGATTTAGTTAAGTATGCTTGTGGGGGGGTCAGAAATGATTGCTCACTTTTGGCAAGGCTACTACAAGCAAGTTTTAGTATCTGATGGGGGACTGTAAGATTTCACAATAATTTACAGTTCCGAAGATTAATTTTTTTGAGTAAAGAATCCCTGGGTGATACACCTTTAAAAATTTCAGGGATCAAAAATGGCTGTCAGACTGCATGGCCGAAGACAAAGGACTTGGAAAACAGCTTTCTGTGTCTGTGAAGAAAGTTTCAATGGCAGTCAAATCTGTTAATCAAAGGGGAGTTTCCCCCACCCTGCAGCAGGACAATTGATGCCTGTTTACAGAACGTTCTACAATGTTGACTCTAAGATCAAGTGCTTGAAACTGCCAGCATGCACAAAGGAACTTTGTTTGCTAAGCACTCAAGACTGTCACTCAATTGCGGTTCCAGATGACCACAGGACAATGCTTTGTTTACAAAGAAATTGAATGCTATTAGCATTTGTTTGTATATCAAGTGGACACATCCAAGCAGAGAAGAAACCGTTTAAATGAATGGGAGAACACATTCAAACCCATTACTGGATAATGGGGCAGTTGGATCCCTTTTGTTTCAGCCCAGAAACATCCAGATCTGGGCGGGCCCCAAATGGGGGTATAAAAGATAGCTTCCCAGAAGCATCTCTCTCTCTCTGGCCTCGCCTCTGTGTCCCTCTACAGCGTGGGAGTCTGCCTGTAGAAGCAAAACACCAGCAATTTAATTTTAAAACACTGCGGTGTTTTTCACTTCGGGGCAGTGAAGAGCTAAGTTCACAGGACACGGAGCAGGCATTTCCAGTGGTGAGTATATATTTTTCTGGCCTTCCACAAGTCAACTTAGAATAGGTATAGGGGTGGGAGTAAAGTGGGAATTTCGTTAGAATTGTGATTTCAGTCGATTTCCTCATTGTTTCCGTTTCTCCTCCCCTATTTAAGTAAGATGGTGTTGCACTGAGCAGAGAAGTGCTATAGTGAACATTGAATTCGGTATTTAAAACTGTATTAAAAGGAGTAGCTGTTTTAAAGTACTGTATTTGAAACTATATTTAAAGGAGTGTTGCATCAAGCTGAAGTGCTGTGGTGAACGCTGTTAGCTGTTTTTAAAGTAACTGTATTAAAGTGCTTTTTTTAAGTAAAAGCCACTAAGCTAAGGTGCTGTAGTGCGCAAAGGGTTTTTAAGTAAAAGGTGCTGGATTTAAAATGAGTGTTGCACTGAGCAGGGAGCGCTCTAGTGGACACTGAGTGTACTGCATTCATTTAATTTAAAGGAGAGTTGCACTGAGCAGGGAGCCCTCTACTGGACACTAAGTGTACTGCATTTAAGCAAAAGTGCTGTACCAGGCATAAGAGCCATATTGATTTTTCTTTCTTTTGTTTTCAATAAATACTGGTCTGTTTTGCACCCAAGCCACGAGTCACGTTGTTTTCTGTCTACATCGCCACCGAATAAGTCCGGGGGTCAGGACTCAGGAATAGGGGAGCGCTTCAAAACCACAAGTGGGTCCTTGGAGCAGCTCAGAGGCTTCTGACTGGCAGAGACAAATAACCCCAGCCCCGCTAACGTGTGTGTTAATTCCTTACAAGACCATGAGCTTGGTGTTAGGTTTGACGTCCTGGTCTTCAAACACTGTCTTCCTCAGGTGACCAAAGGCTGCACTGGCACACGGAAGGTGGTGTTGGACTTCATCATCAATGTCTGCCCTTGTTGACAGTAGGCTTCCGAGGTAAGGAAAGTGGTCCACATTGTCCAAGGCCTTCTGGATTTTGATAATCGGGGGCAGTACTGTGTGGCGGGGGCAGGTTGGCAGAGGACCTTTGTCTTATGGATGTTAAGTGTAAGGCCCATGCTCTCGTATGCTTCGGTGAAGGTGTTGACGATGGTTTGGAGTTCGACCTCCGAGTGTGCGCAGATGCAAGCATCATCTGCATACTGTAATTTGATGACAGAGGATGGGACAACCTTGGACCTGGACTGGAGCGAACAGAGGTTGAACAGTTTCTCATTTGTTCTGTAGATTTGCTCCACTCCTGTGTGGAGCTTACTGATGGTCAGATGGAGAATTGCAGCAAGGAAGATCGAGAAGAGCGTTGGTGCAATGACACAGCCTTGCTTGACTCCGGTTCATATGTGAATTGGGTCTGTGGTGGATCCATTGGTCAGGATCATGGCTTGCATGTTGTCGTGAAGCAGGCGGAGGATGGTGACAAACTTTTGAGGGCAGCCGAATTTGAGGAGGACACTCCTTAATACCTCACGGTTGACAGTGTCAAAGGCCTCTGTGAGGTCAAAGAAGGCCATGTACAGCAGTTGGTGCTGTTTCCTGCAATTCTCTTGTAGTTGACGAGCGGTGAAGATCAGGTCCATTGTGCCCCTTAGTGGGCGGAATCTGCATTGCGACTCTGGGAGGAGCTCTTTAGCCACTGGGAGAAGGCAATTGAGGAGGATTCTTGCGATGACTTTCCCTGTGGCAGACAGCAGGGAGACTCCTCTGTAATTACCGCAATCGGACTTGTCGCCTTTCTTGAAGATGGTCACAATTACGACATCTCTGAGATCCCCTGGCATGCTCTCCTTCTTCCAAATAAGAGAAATTAGTTCATGTATTTGCGCCAATAGTGCTTCTCCGCCATGTTTTAGTGCCTCGGCGGATAGTCCATCTGCTCCTGAAGCCTTGTTGTTCTACAGTTGTTGGATGGCCTTTTCAACCTCATGCCGGGCTGGGGTTGTGCTGAGACGGTGGGGGGTAGCATGCTGCGGGATGGAGTTGAGGACACTTGCGTCGAAGACAGAGTCTCGGTTAAGGAGATCTTCGAAGTACTCCTTTCAACGGGTACTGACTGCTTCTCTGTCCTTGATGAGTACCTCTCCATTCTTGGTGCACAGTGGGGTTGGACCTAGGGTACTTGGGCCGTAGGTGGTCTTGACTGTACTAAAGAATCCATGCATGTCGTGGTTGTTGGCTAGCTGCTGGATCTCCTACGCTTTCTCCACCCACCATCTGTTCTTTAGGTCGTAAGTTTTGTGTTGGACCTCAGCCTTCAGGCATCTGTAGAGCTGCTTTCTTGCACTCGAGTTCTGTTGCTGTTTCCAGATCAGGAATGCCTTGCGCCTGCAACTTATTAGCTCCTGGATCTCCTGGTTGTTCTTGTCAAACCAGTCTTGGTGTTTCCTGGTCGAGTGACTGAGCTTCTCTTCACAGGTGCAGATTATGGAGGCCTTGAGTGCAGACCAGACGCTGTGGACACCCTGTGTCTCTGAATCACTGGGAGTCGCCAGGTTGATTGTGAGGCGCAGGCTGAATAGGGCTTTCATAGCAGGGTCTTTGAGTGCTCCAGTGTTGATTTTCCTATGGCATTGCTTCTGTTGCCGCCGCTGTTTTGGGGCTACATTAATGGAGATGACAAAGCAGATTAGGCGGTGGTCTATCCAGCAGTCATCAGCTCCTGTCGTGGTGTGGATGATGCGGACGTCCTTGCAGTCCCTCACTCGGACAATGACGTAGCCCAGCAGATGTCAGTGCTTGGAGCGAGGTTGTTGCCATGAAGCCTTGTACTTGTCTCTCTGACGGAACAAGGTGTTGGTTATGACAAGGCCATGTTCTAAGCATTTTGTCAGGAGGAGAGTACCGTTTGAGTTGGCTTTCTCTACCCTTTCTCTGCCGATCACACCTCCCCAGAGGTCTGTGTCCTTTCCAACTTGAACTTGCCAAAGAGGATCAGCTTGTCGCCCGTTGGGACTTGGGACAGCGATTGTTTAAGGCTGGAGTAGAATTCCTCTTTGGTCTCGTCTGTGGCTTCCAGTGTTGGGGCTTATGCACTGATGACCATAGCACACTGGTTCCGGGCTAGGGTGAGCCATGGAGTTATTAGGCATTTGTTTATTCCACAAGCGGAGTCTCTGAGACGTTCAACTAGCTCATTTTTTATGGCGATGCCTACCCCATGGAGGAGGCGTTCTTCTTCAGGTTTGTCTTTCCAGAAGAAGTTATAACCACTGCCTTGCTCCTTGAGCTGGCCTTCTCCTGCCCACAGGGTCAAGCATTGGGCGGCGATGTCTATGTCAAAACATCTGAGCTCCCGGGCAACAATAGCAGTACGATGTCTGTCGCTGTTGGGGTTGTCCATGAGGGTCCTGACGTTTCAGGTCCCGAACTTCATTTTAAAGGGTGGACGATGCCTGTGCATGAATTCTTTTAATGTGGGGTGGCCTTTGCACACGTTGCACACTAGCTACCACAAGGGCTTGTCAGAGTAAGCTCTTGGTCCACTGGCAAGGGGATCCAAGATGATTGGAGGCCAGGCTCTGCTACATCGACCTAGCGACAAAATAACTTCAAAGCAGGTGACCGGCAGAACTGCATGCTACACATGGTTGGAGACCCCGTCCATTTTGAGGGCCGGGCTTCGTTAACATGCATCTGGCCAGCTGCATACGCTGAACGGGCATCTTGCTGCAGCTCGTTGGCTCTGGGCTGGTGCACTATGAAGCAGCGCAAAGGCTTACTCTGCTGGCAGAAAAGTAGGCACAGTGGGGTGATGTTGGGGGTTGTCATTGCTGGGGGGAACACAGCGTGGCACCACAGTAAACATTTTAACTCTCACCTTTTTGGGCCTCTTCTTCTTCCCACCAGGATCTACTGAACTGAGTGTCCACAGTGAAAACTCCACTCATTAGGCTGTTAAAATTATACTCAGGACCCCTTTTTGCAATGATTCATGAGGCTTCTGCTTGATTCAGCTGGCCGCCTGCTCTCTCCCAGAGGAAGGCCCCGGAAAACATGGCAGTGGTCCACCTCAATTTTAACTCTGCTACTGCCCAGTTTCCTCTGGCCATGAGGAGTTAAAATCCCCATAATGACATTCTCAGGACCAAAAAGAAGTTCCCAAATCAAGCTGAAACTTCAGTGCAGTACCGAGGGAGTGCTGCACTGTTGAAGGTGCCGTCCTTCAGAAGAGATGATAAACCGCGGCTCTGTCTGCTCTCTCAGCTGCATGTAAAAGATCCCATGGCACTATTAAAAGAGCAGAAAATTCTACCTGGGCCAATATTTATCCTTCAACCAACATCACTAAAATCAGATGATCTGGTCAGTATCTCACTGCTCTTTGTGGCACCCTGCTGTACGCAGCTTGCCTGCTGTGTTTCCCTACATTAAAACAGTGACTACACTTTAAATAGTAATTCATTAGCTTTAAAGCATGACATGGTTGACTCTTAACTGCCCTGTGAAGTGGTCCAGCAAATTGCCCTGTTGTATCCAGGAGAACTATGCAACAAATGCTGACCTCCACCAGAATGAATATAAAAAAGTTCTATAAAGGGTATGCGATCCATTCTGCCAGGTTACTGTGCAGGTGGCAAAGTTTAAAATTACCCCCAGTACCATTGAGCAAAGAAGCACCAAATATCCTGTTGTTTCTCAAATATCCTGTTATATTTACATATAATATATATTAAATATATAAATATAACAGAATATTTGGTGCTTCTTATATACATAGCTGGAGTGCTCGGTGGTGCCGAGGGTTTTTTGAGGGCATGTTGTTGTTGGAAGAGAGAGAGAGAGAGACTGGGGGGAGAAGAGAGAGACTGGGGGGAGAAGAGAGAGACTGGGGGAGAGAGAGAGACTGCGGGGGGAGAGAGAGAGACTGGGGGAGAGAGAGAGACTGGGGGGAGAGAGAGAGACTGGGGGAGAGAGAGAGACTGGGGGAGAGAGAGAGACTGGGGGAGAGAGAGAGACTAGGGGAGAGAGAGAGACTGGGAGAGTGAGAGAGACTTGGAGTGTGAGAGAGAGACTGGGAGTGTGAGAGAGAGACTGGGAGTGTGAGAGAGAGACTGGGAGTGTGAGAGAAAGACTGGGAGTGTGAGAGAGAGACTGGGAGTGAGAGAGAGCGACTGGGAGTGAGAGAGAGCTACTGGGGGGAAGAGAGAGAGCGACTGGGGTGAAGAGAGAGAGACTGGGGGGAAGAGAGAGCGACTGGGGGGAAGAGAGAGAGCGACTGGGGGGAAGAGAGAGAGCGACTGGGGTGAAGAGAGAAAGCAACTGGGGGGAAGAGAGAGAGCGACTGGGGGGAAGAGAGAGAGTGACTGGGGGGAAGAGAGAGAGACTGGCGGGAAGAGAGAGTGACTGGGGGGAAGAGAGAGAGTGACTGGGGGGAAGAGAGAGAGCGACTCGGGGGAAGAGAGAGAGCGACTGGGGGGAAGAGAGAGAGCGAGAGACTGGGGGAAGAGAGAGAGAAGCCAAATTGGATTCCTGCCAAACTATAGAACATCAGATCATATCTTCACCCTACAGACCCTAATTGACAAACACGTTCATCAAAACAAAAGCAAAATCTACGCATGCTTTATAGATTTCCAGAAGGCTTTCGATTCCATCTGGCATGACGGTTTATTCCTGAAAATTATCGAAAGCGGGGTAGGGGGAAAAACATATGATGTAATTAAATCAATGTATACAAACAACAAATGTGCAGTTAAAATTGGAGACAAACAAACAAAATACTTCCCACAGGGGCGGGGGGTGACGCAGGGCTCGCCAATCTCACCGACTCTCTTTAATATTTACATAAATGAATTGGCAAAACTACTTGAACAATCTACAGCACCCGGCCTCACCCTATATGAATCCAAGGTTAAATTCCTCCTCTATGCAGACGACCTGGTTCTGCTGTCACCAACTAAGGAGGGTCTACAGCAGAACCTGGATCTGCTGGAGTCGTACTGCCAGACTTGGGCCCTGACAATAAATCCCCAAAAAACCAAAGTCCTTGTGTTCCAGCAAAGATCCAGACATCAGGGACCCAAAATAAATTTTACACTAGGAACAACCAAAATTGAACAAACCACTAACTACACATGCTTGGGCTTAAAAATCAGTTCTACGGGAAATTTCAAACTGGCTGTGAATGAACTGAAAGAGAAAGCAAGAAGGGCTTTCTATGCCATTAAAAAATCAATCCAAATAGAAATCCCAATTAGCATTTGGCTCAAAATTTTCAAATCAGTAATTGAACCAATTGCACTCTATGGCAGTGAGGTGTGGGGACCGCTAACACAACAAGAATTTGCAAAATGGGACAAACACCCAATTGAGATCCTACATGCAGAATTCTGTAAAAGTATCCTCCGGACTCAAAGGAAAACCGTAAACAATGCATGCAGGGCAGAACTAGGCCAATATCCATTAATAATCACTATCCAAAAAAGAGCCACCAAATTTTGGAAACATCTAGAAATGAGCAACCCCCAATGCTATCATTACGAAGCCCTGAAATGCCAATAGAGCACCATAAAGAAGAATACCCTCAGTCAACTAGTCCTGGGACTCAGTGAAGTAACTACTAACACTACTAACAATAACCAGCCCCAGGACAGTGACAGCATAACACAAAGAATTCAACCCAACACAATCGTCGCTAAGCAAAAGGAAAAATATCTGTCATATTGGGCAGAAACAACAAAAACCCAAAGCAAACTCAATTGCTACTTGGCCCTAAACAAACAATACAACATGGCTGATTACCTGACCATGGTAAAGGATAGCTGTATTAATTTCTTTGTGGGTTCAATGATGAGACATTTATGAAAGAGAATGTCTTTTAATCTAAGGTCTTGTTCAACTCTTTTAACAGCATTTACAGGAGACATCAAGCTAGTGATGCGTCTTAAATGAAACTGAAACTAAACCCAAACTGCTTGTCTCCCACATGACCTCTGCTGGTCAGGCATAAGTAATCAATACCTGCAAACATGCTATTAAGGCATCATAATCGAACAGGCAAATACCATCTCTATTTGCTGATATCATTACATCTCCTTTCCTTAAAACAAAAGTATTATACTTTTAACTAACAACATGTTTTCTTTGTATTAATCTGCATTTTAACTGTAACACTTAATGAACTTACATTATCATTATCATGATCAAGGTTTTTTAACCTTGCTTTGTGTGTTCACATGAAATATGTCAATACACTAGAACTTGAAGAAAGAATAAGATAACACTACTTCCTTCTATAACAATAGTCCTTAAGTTTGCTCAATGAGTCTCTCAGGAGGCTTCATGTGTCTTGAGGATTTTCTGATTGATTGTCCTTGAATCTGAGTTGTTGCCTCAGATGATTGGTTCTCAGCTGTGTGATCAGGTTGTTCAACAGTATCAGTCTCTTGACCTGCTGTGGCTGGTCCCATGAGAAGATCTCGACGATTTCTTCTCAGAACAGCACCCTTATCTGTCTGAATGGTGTATGATCTTGGTTGAACTTCACTCAGGACAGTTCCCTTCTGAGTCCATGTGTTTGTTTTGTCTTTCAACCTTACTTGGTCACCAGTGTGGAGTTCAGGTAGGTTTTGTGTTCCTCTGTCATAGTAGTACTTTTGCTTTTCTTTCTGTTGTTCTTTGAACTTCCTCACTTTCTCCCCCTCTTTTGTTTTCAGGAGGTTCTCCGGGATGGGTAGGTTTGACCTTAGCCGACGTCCCATCAGGAGTTGGGCTGGTGACATACCACACTCGAGCAGCGTTGTGCGGTATACAAGCATGCTTTGGTAGAAGTCAGTTCCACTGTCTTTTGCCTTGTACTTCAGTCTTTTCACTGTGTTTGCGGGCTCTCCTGGGTCAACAGCTCTGGGCAACGTGTCTGCTGTATACATCAGCTTACCCGGTGTGTACGCAACATTCAGGTTCATCATAGACTGTCTCTCCTTCGCTTTCCACAACGAGGACTCTCTTTACCAGGTTCAGTCTCTCACAGGCTTTTAAACCTAGTATGGCTAGCACATCCTTTGGCACCACGATTAATGCTAGCGTGTGCTCTCTGTCCTTGTGTGTCACTTTGACAATGCATCTTCCTTTCACTGGTATATCAGTACCTGAGTATCCTGTCACTTTCACTTTTATTCCATTTATCTTTGGTCTGGGTCTAATTTTCTTAAAATCAGTCTCTGATATCACATTAACTTATGCTCCAGTATCCAATTTAAATGGAATGTGTATGTCATTCACTTTTAGTGTCAACATCCAGTCTCTTTCTTCTTTTTTGTTTTCAGACACAACATCTACATAGAACTCCTCTATCTCGCTTTCATCTACTGCATGGACCTTGCTTTGTTGCGCTTGGTTCTTACAGCAACAGGCATACTGGTTGTTCTTGTTGCAACTATTGCATGTTTCACCATATGCTGGACACTTTCTTGGTGGATGCTGTGTACCGCATCGACTACATGACTTTCGATTGTCCCTTTCATTTTCATTCACTGGCCACGCCTCTTTTTTCACATTGGCGCTCTTTTTGTTAAACGGTTTGTATCCGTTCTTTCTCACTGCATCCACGTTGCAGCTATTGTCACTGAACAGCTCCTTTGCCTGCAACTTCACAGTCTCTGTAGCCCTACACAGTGCTATGGCTTTTCCCAGGTCTAGATCTTGCTCTCTTAGCAGTCTTTCCCTTAGACCATTATCCGGAATACCACACACCAGTCTGTCTTTTATCAGCGAGTCTGTCAGTCCCCCAAATTCACACGATTTGCTTTGGTTTCTCAGTTCAGTCACATACTGATCAATAGTCTCACCCGTTTTCTGTACACATGTGAAAAATCTGTGCCTCTCAAACGTCACGTTACGTTTAGGTATGCAGTAGGCCTCAAACTGTTCCGTTATTTTATCTAGTTTCATTTTGTCTCCATCAACAGCGAATGTGAAATTATTATACACATCCAGCGCTTCATCACCCACGACATGTAAGAACAGTGGCGATTTCTTATTATCACTTTTCTCGTCAGCTCCGATTGCCGCTAAATGCAACTCTACATGTTGTTTGAATCTCCTCCAATTTTCAGCCACATTACCTGTCAACTGAAGCGTCGCCGGTGGGTGTAAACCTTCCATTTTTTCACTTCGTTAGCTATTCTCCAATGGTAAGCAACGATGTTCTCTTTTGGCTTGCTAATTTGTGGAGAGCTGATTTAACTTCAGATATTTTCTCTTCATCTCTTTCAATCACTTCTGACACCATGTATTGATTTCTTTGTGGGTTCAATGACGAGACATTTATGAAAGAGAATGGCCTAGAAATTCAGTCGCGTTTGCGCCCACTTATTGGCTATAGAGTGGTTTGCGCCGGAAGTTTTTTTAGCGCCCGAAATTCAGTTGGTCCCTAACATCAGCGTTAGCCAGTAGCGCTGCGCCGGCACCGATGATGTCATCGGTGTGCGCAGCGCCCCGGTTCCAATGCTAGTCGCCCGTAGCGGCCGCAAACAGCGTTTGAAAAACGGTGCCTTGCAGCTCCGAGAGGCCGGCGCATAAAGGTGGAGGGGCGGCCGGCTGCTTTCCCAGCGGCCGCCTGGCCGTACCTCCCTCCCCGGACTCCTGCACCACCCCCCCGCGGCATTGGTGTCTGACTCCCGCGAGCCCGGCACTTCTCCGTGCTGCCGGGCTCATTTGCCGGGGGAATCCAGTGGCGATCTCACGGCTGCAGGCAGCTCCTCCTTAAGAGAAGGAGGAGGCCTGCAGTACCCCAGCCTGCCGCACACCGCATCGGGTGCCGCAGCGGCAGCTGGACGCCTGAAACTGACTTTCATCGCCCCAAACAAGGCGGCCAAACCCTGCAATAGCGCCCGCCTCCGTCTTGGGGCGGCGCAACTGAATTTCAGGCGGGGCGCTACGGGAATCCGGGCGAGCGCAAAATTTCGGGCACTAAAGACCTGGCGCGGCGATACCGGAATTTTTAGCCCAATGTCTTTTAATCTAAAGTCTTGTTCAACTCTTTTAACAGCATTTACAGGAGACATCAAGCTAGTGATGCATCTTAAATGAAACTGAAACTAAACCCAAACTGCTTGTCTCCCACATGACCTCTGCTGGTCAGGCATAAGTAATCAATACCTGCAAACATGCTATTAAGGCATCATAATCGAACAGGCAAATGCCATCTCTATTTGCTGATATCATTACAATAGCAAACTGAGAAAAACCTTGACAATGTACAGACTTAGTGAACATAGCCTGGCAATCGAAAAAGGCAGACACAGGCAGACCCGGCTACCAAGAGAGGACAGGATATGCTCTCACTGGCAGTCAGGGAGTGGTGGAGACAGAGATGTACTTCCTCACAGCTTGTAGAAAATATCAGGGCATAAGGGAGAACTTCTACCCAAAATTCACAAAAATATGCCCGGAATTCAGAAATTTGAAGGACGACCAAAAACTCCCATACCTACAAGGGGAAGAGAGAAATTGTGTAACACTAGTGGCACACTATGTTACAGCTTGCCATAAACAGAGGGACAACCACTAAATATAAGAAAAGAGTATATATTAATTATATGAAAGTATATTTATACACTCAGGGATATATCTGTTTATACACTGTATGGATAGATCTGTATTTTTGTGCACAAACATGAATGTTTTTCGATGCTTTGGCAACATAAGATGTAACTTGTCATGCCAATAAAGCGATTTGAATTGAATTGAATTGAATTGACTGGGGGGAAGAGAGAGAGCGAGAGACTGGGGGGAAGAGAGAGAGAAGAGAGACTGGGGGAGAGAGAGAGAGAGTGACTGGGGGGAGAGAGAGAGAGAGAGACTGCAGAGAGTGGGGGAGAGAGAGAGAGAGACTGGGGGAGGAGAGAGAGAGAGAGACTGGGGGGGAGAGAGAGAGAGAGAGATGGGGAGAGAGAGAGAGAGACTGGGGGGAGAGAGAGAGAGAGAGACTGGGGGAGAGAGAGAGCGAGAGAGAGAGACGGGGGAGAGAGAGAGAGAAACTGGGGGAGAGAGAGAGAGAGAGACTGGGGGAGAGAGAGAGACTGGGGAGAGAGAGAGAGAGACTGGGGGAGAGAGAGAGAGAGACTGGGGGAGAGAGAGACTGGGGGGAGAGAGAGAGAGAGACTGGGGGAGAGAGAGAGAGAGACGGGGGAGAGGCGAGGGGGAGGGGGGAGAGCGGGGGGGAGAGAGAGGGGGTGAGAGAGAGGGGGAGGGGGAGAGAGGGGGTGGAAGAGAGAGACGGGGAGAAGAGAGAGACGGAGGGGAAGAGAGGGAGAGAGACTGCTGGATTTAGTTCGGGATTAGCCTGGAGACGGGGGCGGGGAAGGAGCGCCTGAGGGCTGGCACCGATGGACCCCTGCGAAGGAAGGAAGGAAGAAGGTAAGCTCTCCCTCCCTGTCCCACCCCCTCACTCTTCCCTCCCTCACCCTCTCTCTCTCCATCCCCTGTCTCTCCCCTGCTTTACTCTCTCTCCCTCCCTCCCTCTCCTCTCCCTCCCCCCTCTCCTCACCCTCCCTCCCCCTCTCCGCTCCCTCCTTCCCCCTCTCCTCTCCCCCTGTCCTCTCCCTCCCTCCCTCTCCTCCCCCTCCCTCCCCCTCTCCTGTCCCTCCACTCTCCCCTCCCTCCCTCTCCCCTCCCTCCCCCTCTCCTGTCCCTCCCTCTCCCCTAGCTCCCCCTCTCCTGTCCCCTCCCTCGCCCCTCCCTCCACCTTTCCTCTCCCCTCCCTCCCCCTCTCCTCTCCCCTCCCTCCCCCTCTCCTCTCCCCTCCCTCCGCCTCTCCTCTCCCTCCCCCTCTCCTCTCCTCTCCCTCCCCTCTCCTCCCCCCCTCCCTCCCTCCCTCCCCTCCCTCCCCCTCTCTTCTCCCCTCCCTCCCCCTCTCTTCACCCCTCCCTCGCCCACTCCTCTCCCTCCCTCCCCTCTCCCCCTCCTCCCCTCCCTCCCCCTCTCCTCCCTCCCCTCTCCCCTCCCATCCCCCTCTCCTCCCTCCCCCCTCCTCCTCTCCTCTCCCTTCCCTCCCCCTCTCCTCTCCCTCCCCCTCTCTCCCCTCCCCCTCTCCTCTCCTCCCCCCTCTCCCCTCTCCTCTCCCTTCCCTCCCCTCTCCTCTCCCTCCCTTCCCCCCCTTCCCGCCTCCAGAGCACCGGCCCGGCCCCGCCCTCCAAAGCACCAGCCCGGCCCCGCCCTCCCGAGCCCGGCCCGCTTCAAGACCACCGATATGCAGCTGGAGCCAAGGCCCGGGAACGGGCGTGAGCCAGCTTGAGGCTGTGAGTGCCGGGCCCCGGTTGACGGGGTAACCTTCCCCCACTTCCCGCCCTCCCGAGTCCCGCCCTGCCGAGCCCGCCCGCCTTTACAAGATGGCAGCGGTGGCGACGCTCGGCTCAGGCCCGCCTCTCCAGCCTTCACAAAGGTGGCGGCGATCGCGGGCCGCTTGTTGACTGGGACGGGAGGTGCCTAGCTCAGGCGTGGCTGTGGAGGAGGGACCCAGGCTTTGAGGCCTGCAAAAATGGGGAAAGGTAGGAAAATGAATCAGTTAGAGAAATATTTTCAAATGAATTAACTTTTTTTAAAACAATTTAATTGCGTTTTAAAAGCAATTGTTTTTTTGCTGTAAATGTAGATTTGAAAATAAACACGCAGAAAGCGGGAAAAAGAAATGAAGAGTTTGGAATCAAGGATGGCGGCCACTCAGCTCACCTCAGAAGGATTAGGCCCGCCCACGCAC